>NC_056737.1:1230173258-1230202397 GCF_019279795.1 Protopterus annectens
AGCCAGCTGGTCAAGCCTTCACCTCTCCAGGTCATCATGCCTGTGCTGACATAGGGGGCCCGGAGTGGGTGATCTCTGATATAAGATGCTCAACCAACTCCTGCCAGGTGTCAACTTCCTTCAACTTAGTACTGGTCACCATACTTTAAATATTTTGGAGGTATGATATCTGCAATAGGTAGACCTTAATCGTAGTCTCTTCATCAGACCATCTTGGAGATTAGTCTCTTGCCTTCACAGATGTGCCATTTTTCAAAGTTCCAGAATGAAAGTGAGCAATGTAACTGAAGTGCTATAGGTTCATAGGTTCATACTAAGCTATCTGCCCTAGGGCATTTATAAGCCTAGCCAGAGTGTGTTTGGCTTTCGCCACCCATTTTAAATTAATTTTGCTATGCCCTTTTTTGAGGTTAGTATACTGTGCCTCTGTCTAACAGTGACACAGAAGTGATACCCAGGGTAAACCTACGATCTCCCATCCACTCATCAAGATTCCTCTTGAAGAGTCAATGAGGGACTCTGCCTAACCTGGACTGGGATTTTATTCCAGAGTGAAGGGAGCCTCTGGGTTATGAATCTGTCCCTCCAGCATGTCCTATTTATTTCAGTGCTGAGGTTCAAGTCTCTCGAGCACGTAGCTCGATGGGATTTGGATTTTCTGAGGTGCAGCATGTCCATTAATTCCGGGTCGGACATGGCTTTATACGTCAGGCACAGATCGCCTCTGAGCAGGCAGTATGCCACTGAGTAGATCTGAAGTTTCTTTAACCGGGAAGCATTTGGCATCTGTTTGAGCCCTTTGATCCTCTTGGTGAGGTACTTTTGGGGTCTTTCCAGTTGCTGCAGGTGTCTGGTAAGGTACATCCCAAAAGGGTGGGAACACTCACTCTGGGTATGGCAACACCATACCCAGCCCATGTAGCCATGTAGGAGTTTTTATTTTTTATCAAGTTAAGTTTACCAAGTGATCTCTGCTTAACATACAAGGCCATGTCAAACCCAGAGCTGTTGGACATGCTACACTTAAAGAAATCCCAATCTCTCAGAGCCACACGCTCCAGGGATCTAAACCTTGTCATCACAATAAACAAAACATGCTGGAGGGATAGGTTCCTGACCCAGAGACTCCCCAGACTCTTGAACAGACTGCCCATACATGTCAAGCAGAGCACCTCCTTGGCCCTCTTCAAAAGGAACCTTGATGATTGGATGGGAGAAAGGAAATTCACCCCGAGGATCATGTCAGTCGCCCTGCTAGACAGGGTTCAGGGAAGTAAATAGAGTGGGAAGAAATAGCCAGGGAATTGTTATGGCTAGGCTTGTATAGGCCCTAGGGCTGATAGCCTAGTACCAACCTATGAACCTATGAACCTATAGTCATCAACACAGTCCTTGAAATGTTTAAGGCCCATTTATTTTGCCTGAATGAATCTGGGAATGCCCAGCCATTTGACACAGCTAGTGCATGTGAGATATTTACTGTGTGTTGAATCTGCAAAGCAGAAAAACATAATTGGGTTTAACATTGCTAATACAACTTTCTCAGAGTAGAGACATTATGTAAGGACATTACTCAACTAAAGCAATGTAATTTGTCCAGGCAGAATAAAATACTAGTTCATAATGTTAATAACACAGATTAGAGGGGAACCAGAGCTGTAACTGCAGGGAAAAATCAGGGAAATTAAATAAATGCTAACCCTGACAACAACAGGAATACAAGAACTGATGGCTTGCTCAGACATAATTTTTCAGTTTGGTCACTGATTATCACTAAAAGACAATATATTTCAGTCAGTCCAAGTACTAAAATTTGAGAAAACATTATTTATATTTAAGGCACTCTAAATTGATAATATTTATTTAAAAGAATGTATAAAGGAAAAGTTTGTTCCTAAAAGTTTAAGAATTATTAAACTTCCCTTTTGCATTGAATTCTACAATAAAATCATTGACCTGTTCAAAAGAGCAGACCTTGAAGTATTGACCATCAAGACCAGGGCAAATAAGGAACAGATGGCTATTTTAGAAGAAGAAATGTGTGCATTAAAGGATTCCATCAGTAATGAATTACTGTATAGCTCCATTAAGGATGAATATAAACGGACATTTCAAAATGTGGAGAAACAAATGCATGTTAACCAAGAGCGTAAATCAAAAAAGATATCAAGGGATAAAAAAGGTCTTTAGATACAAAGGCTTAACCAAATTTCCAACCAACAACCTTCCCCCATAGTAGCCAGCAATTAGGAAAGGAGAAATTACACAGACACAGAAGAAAGACAGTATAGTAACATGTCGGACTTGGATTATTTTTTAGAATATTTTAGAATAGCCACACTTAAGACATTTGGAGATAATTGCACAGCAGCAGCAAAAACAATATACATAACAACAACAGGTGTAATGGCTCAATATCATACCATCCAAAGGGATTAATATCATACTCCCCAAAGAAATAATCAACAAATGAGGTAGGATTTACAATGGGAAGGAGTAGGAACCAGTCCTGTAGCTAACATGTGAGGAGCATGCAGGCACTGTAACCATATTTCTAAAGGCAATTTTAACGTTTTAATTATAGTCAAAAACAAATGACATGAACTCACGTGAGTTTATTTAAGAGGAGTTTTACTTTTGTCCCTTCAACAAAGGTTAAACTGGTGAATTTACTTGTAGAACTCAAACATCTTGCAAGAAAATTAAACTTGAATTTAATACATGAAAACAATACAGGTATGCATAGGATGGTTTATCCAGAAAAAGCAATATACCTCCTTTACATCCATTCCTGGTTTTATATGAAAAGCTATGTGAAACAGATTTACAAGCATATTGTAACAACATGACTAAGAAAATGTTTTTTTTAACTTGACTAAGGAAGAGAGCAATGCTTTTTGCAGGAGTTTGTAAATGACAAAAATATTATAATAATAAAGCCAGACAAAGGGGGTGGGGTAGTATTAATGGATCAGATTGATTACATGTGTAGTATGGATTCTCTTTTGGCAGATACAGATTTTTACCAGAAAGTGTCCAAGAATAAGATAAATACAGCTTATGCAGCTAATGAATGGACTCTGGAAGACTTTAAGTTACACCACTTTATTGATTCCAAGCTATTCCATTTTATTAAAGTCAAAACACCTATTATTTCAGTATTTTGTTGGAATTCTAAAAGTGCATAAGAACAAATTTAATCAGCATTCCCAACCTATTGCCGAACTTCTTGTGCTAGGACTGAGTCAATAGCCAAGAATATTGACTGTAAGTTAAAACACTTTTTTGATGACAGTTCTTATGTTTAGAAAGACTCTTGGCACTTTTGACAAGTGTTTACTAAAGTTTTATATGACCCACATTCATTAATGGTTACATGTGATGTCCAAAATTTGTTTACAGTTATCCCTAGTGAAACAGGAGTGGAATGGCTTACCAAGCCTCATAATGGCACAAAGAATTTTTCTAATATTGATCTTAGGATGTTGGAACAAGTTATGCCATATGTGCAGGATTTATTATATATATATATATATATATATATATATATATATATATATATATATATATATATATTTTTTTTTTTTTTACTTTAAGGGCAAGTTTTAACACCCCACAAAGGGCGTTGCTATGGGGACAGCATATGCCCCCATATATGCAAATATTTTGTTATGGTCATGAAAAAATAACTTTCTGTTTTCCACGAAGTATAGCAAACTTTAAACTCTATTTACATTTTTTGGATGACATTTTTTAATGATCAGGTACTAGTGATCAACTAAATGAAATGTTTAAACATTTTGAAAATGACCACTGATTTTCTGAGGTTCTTTTATCATTCATCCAAGCAGTAATGTAGCAAGGGCAGGGTGAGAGGGACAACTGCCTCAGACACAAAGTTTCAGGGGCATGATCAGCTTGATCCCTATCTTTCTTTAATGCAATACCAGCTTTTAAAATTTGGCATTGCATTTGCAGTCAAACCTCAGTGTGTGGTCTACAATGTAGCAACTGTGGTACGCAGTTTGCCACATTTTAAACAATAAAAAAACTCTTTCTTTTTAACTAAAACAGCACTCAGTTTTTTTTACACTATCTACACTCAGCTGTCTAAGGCTATAAATAACCTGTTTTCTCTCAGTCAAGCAGATATAGTCGATTGTCACTTCATTACTTAACTGGTTGATTATTTGCCATTGTGGTAATTGCAATCTTACTCTGTGTGAATGCAACTCTTTAATTCTTTTGTTAATAAGTCTTGATTTGCTATTGTATCACCTGTACTAGTTAAGCTTTGTATTTGTATTTGTACTTGTATAAGTTTTACATATTGTATATGTTTGGAGCTTTTCTCCTCAGGTCTCTGCTGAAAAAGGACTTTTCACCCAGTAGGACTAACCTGGTTAACAAATGTCAATAAATAAATAAATAAATAAATAAATGTCAGTTGATCTTATGTCATATGATTTGTTCTTTTAAAAGAGGAAGTGGAAGATTGTAACAAGAGGTTCTAATGAAGCCTTAAGGAAGTCTTAATGAAAGATGTAAGATGAAAGGGATTAACAAAATAGCACTATATTATTATTATTTTTATTATTATCATCATCACCATCATCATCATCAACAGCATCACTGTCCCTTACCAACTACATATGCAGTAAGCATATAAGAAAACTAAATAGCTATGGGAAATGGCTAGGACGATCTGGAGTGAGATATTTCAGAGGGAGATTCCAGATTCATGACAGCTCTGTCTGTACTGAGTTATGACCACAAGTAGAACATGGCTTAAAGACGACATTTTATTGCTAGACCTAGCGTTGGTGGAAGTTAGGAGTATAATAGCAAAAGTAAATAAGGGACCCTAGAGAAATAGAAACAAAAGGGGGGCTATGGCTGAATAATGTGGGGCTAGGGAACACAGAAAAGATGGATTGACAATATGACAACTGGAAGAAGAGATGGGGAGCACAACAAAAGAGTACAGAGGAAGTGTAAAACAGGGAAGGAAAAATGTTAATGATCATAGAGAGAGAGAGAGAGAGACAGAGAGAGAATAGTTAAGGGATAATATGTATATGAGGTAAAAGACAAAGATTTGATAAAGTGAATATTAGTAGTGGGGAAGAAAAGTGAGAGACTGCTATGACAAAGGGAAGGGGGACTTTGAAAGGATAACGCAGACGTTTAAAGAGGTGTAATGAGGAAGACTACTTTATTAACTGATTCAGTAGACATAACATTATTAATGTAATATATCTAACATTTCATATAGGTGGACAGGTAAACAGGTGAGACTTTATAAGAGAGAGGCAACAGAGTTTCAGGTTATTTAAGAAATACCCAACTAAAAATAAAGACAAATAAACAAATTAAAAGTGAACAATATGGTCAGAAAATTCAAATATACAATGTCTTGTGAAAAAATAAAATATGAGCAAAAACTAGTGAATGGTACTGTGAATATTAGCAAACTACATGCCTGTAATGTGATTACATCTTCTAAAGAAACTATGCTGTAATACATAGCACACCATTAAATGAAAAATATATTTAAGATTTTGGAATACCTTGAAGTCAATCACGTGAAGTTGATACTGAGTGAAATTATACCATGTAAAAACAGCAGAAGAGACAGTTCAGTGGCAAACCAAGTCGGAGAAAAAATTAAAATGATAAATGCAAGAACTCTGGCTTTAGAAATGCCAAATAATTTTATTAAATCGAAAATGCAAAACTTTCAGGTAGAATCCTTCCTCAGTGCATTTTTATTTTAATAAATGGTTTGTCATTGCTAAAGCCGGAATTCTTGCCTTTATGAAATTATATCATCACATAACATGGAGTGAATATTCCTACTCAAAGGCTTCTTCATTTAATGATTGGCAATACCAGCTTTCTGCAACCTATTTAATAAAACCAGTGACTAATTTGAATATTTAATTCAAGACCATAGATGCATGTATATGACAAATTTCATTAGAGTCACTATAGAGCTGTATTTATTAATAACAAACTATAGACTTTATTAACAACTCTTTTAGATATAAGGTCAGTTTTCAAGCACATCAATTTCAATTGCCAACAAAGATCTAATAATTTTATAAATACTTAGTTTGCTAATGTCTACACTTTAGGCAGTGCATTTCAGCACCTCTCTAGTTTAATAGAAATAAATGACCTTTCAATTACTGGAATTATTGAAGCATGGAATTATGATTATTTACCATTCATTGGCTTCTTGAAATACAATAACTTAAGGTCCAACAGGAAGGGTGGTGGTGTTTTTCTACTAATTAAGGAAATACATATTTTATTCTCATCTCTGTAAATAGTCAACAAGAAACTGTAGTAGTAATTCTTTTGGAACTCATTTATAGAGAATCAATCATAATAAAATCATTGGGAAAATGTTCTGTGTCATAAGTGAGTCAACTGGGTTAAATTAAGTTTATCTTCTGCAATAGAACATCTTTTTGACCCATTATCCTTGAAAGGCTTCACTCAGGTAATGCATGAGACAACTAGGGATACAAATATTCTACAAGGAATTCTTATAAATTGTGAAGGAATTATTAATGATGTTCAGACTGGACCCCCATTATGTTACTCTTTGCACTTTTTGTTGCCTTTTGGCATAAATTCTAACTGTTACTCAACATTGTTTTACACAAAAAATGAATATCAACTTATAGATTATAACAAAGTTACTAAGTGTCTATTAAGGATACATTGGCTTCATCTGTCAGGTTCCGAAAATTATACTGGGTATCCTAATTTTGAAAACATCATGCCCAGTTGTTGTCCACCATCTTTCATGTTTAGTATACTTAATGAGGAAAAAATGTCATCTTCCATATTGATGGTCAGGTAAACTGATGAGATGTTATAAGAAAAAGAATACCCAGTTTAAAGAAACAAATTAAAATTAAACAATATGGTAAGAAAATTTAAGTATACATTGTTTTGTGAAAACAATTAAATATGAACAAAGAGTAGTGAATGGTACATGTAACAGAAACATTTTAAACACGTTTTAATGAAATTAAGAGTGTCTTTAGTACCAGAAGAATCATTCAATTATTATCAATGAGATGACAATAAATAATACAAAGGAAATTGCCAATTAATTAATTAGGTATTTTTAATTTAAGTCACATTAAAGCTGTTTCCAATTCAGTCTACAAAATATTGATTGAATGCTCTGCAATCTCATTGGTTAAACAATTTGATTCCCTGGAGATACTTCAGGAGCAATTAACTGTTGGTAGGACACCTATTCAAGTCATTGCCAGCTACAGGACCACCTCCATGAATCAGGACACTGGATCTGCCTATTTAGATCTACTTGCGTCTATCAAGATACATCCAAACACAATGGCTTTGGGCAACTTTAACTACCCGTCCATTGACTGGGTAAATTAGCCGTGCTCAAACTCACTTGCCCAAAGGTTCCTCAACTTCATTAACTCCAATGCCCTGGACCAACTGGTTGACACCCCCACAAAGGGTGCCAACATCCTGGTTCTGGGGCTTACCAATATGGGGGACCACTGTAGCACCCCATCATGAGGTCTTCCCTGGTGAGATCTGACCAGAAATCAGTTTCATTTGAAGTAACTATTACACCTGACCACCTAGCAGGAACTAAACAAAAAAGCTTCTCCAAAGCAGATTATAACTTCTTATGGGATGGTATAAATAGCTTCACTGCACCTCCTCCCACAGATGGAAGTGACAACTATGCCAAGTTTTACACCAGTGCTTTATACAAACATCTGTATAACTGATTGACTTGGCCATTCTTGATACGACCAAATCAAGCTCCTCAAGAAAAAGCAAACCTGCCTGGTGGACAACTGCCGTTAACAGGCTTTACAATAACGGTAAGAAATTGCTCTTTAAGAGTAAGAGGGAGTGAGCCCTTAAGTGGAAACACTCCCTCCTCAACTTAAATAAGCAAAAAAGACTTCTTGTGAAGTCCTCCTAAGCAAACTACAAATCCAATTTAACTTTCTAAACTAAGGACAACCATAAGGTGTTATTTTATTATATCCATAACCTAAAAGGAAAGGCCCATATTTTTGCTGAACTGGTAGTTAATGATACCACATATATTGGGCCTGTGGATATAGCTAACCTGTTGGATGACAGGTTCTGTGAAATCACTCCATTGTCACCACCATATGTACCCCATTACATCCCTACCACCTGTCCCCTACCTTGTATCTCTAAAGAGAAAGTCATAAATGCCCTCTCTAAGGCTAAAAACGCTGCATCTATGGGGCCTGATAACATACAAGGCTGCATGCTACATGGGCTCCAGCAAGAATTAACAACACCACTGGGTACTCTTTTCAATCATAGTCTAAGCACTGCCTTCATCGTAGCTGAATGGAAAATGGCCACTATTATTCCCTTGTGCAATGGTGGTGCTTCCACTGACCTTGGGAACTATAGACCTATTAGCCTGACTAGCCTTACCCATAAGGCCATGGAGCAAATCATTATGCACCTTATCAGCAAAGATATGGGTAATCTCCGAACACTTGACCCTACTCAGTTTGGATTTATCAAATGGCGATCACACCTGTTAAATCTGGTAGACTTCTTTGAAACAGTCACCTAGCCCTAGATGAGAGGAAATCTGTGCATATAGCCAGCAAGACTTAGCCGAGGCTTTTGACACTATCCCCCACTCAGATATCAATGACAAACTCACCCAGCTAGGTATCAACCCTTATATCATTAGATGGGTCACTAAATGGTAACTCATAGAACCCATATAGTCAAAATAGGGGAATCCACCTCCAACAGCAGACCTGTACATAGTTGTGTTCCACAGGGATCAGTCCTGGGACCTCTACTGTTTGGAATCTAGTTCTCCAAAGTTCAAGCAAAAACTAAAGGTCTGTGGCTGACAAAGTTTGCTGATGACTGCAAATTGGGAGTGGTCTAGAATCTCCAAATTATGTCAACATTCTTCAAGAGGGCCTTACACAAACAAATAATTGGTGCTGAAGCCATGGCCTTAAACTCAATGCAAAAAATGTATTATCATTTCTTTTGATGAGAGCTATGTTCCTGCTAGCTACCATATCAATAACAACACCCTAAGTATGCACTCAGTGGTGAGAGACCTGGGCACAGAGATTGACAGCAACCTTACCTTTGATTACCATGTCTCCACAGTGGTAAGAAGGGCATTTTATATTGCTCATCTCATAAGTAAGAGCACTGCCTCTGGAAAAAAAGAAGTTATAACCTCCCTGTACTCTTCCCTCATCAGGTCAATAATTGAGTACAACTCCCCTTTTGGTAAGTACCTTTCCAAGTACCTGCAGCAATTGGAGAGACCACAAAGGATCCTCACAAGAAAAATTCAAGCTCTTCAGCATCTGTCCTATGTGGATCATATGAAATCACCATCACTTTATTCTGTTTCATACAGACTACTCAAGAGGTGATGTCTAACTTGCATATAAGGCAATCTTTGACCCTGCTTTATTGGAATTGCTGCATATCCACAAGTCAAATGGTACACAGGTTACTCGTTCTAAAGACCTTAACTTTGTATGTGACATTAATGGAACCTGCTGGAGGAAGAGATTGGTCTCCCAGAGGTTACCACACCTTTGTAACAGACTCCCACTTCATGTCAAACAGAGCACCTCACTGGCCCTCTTCAAACACAGTCGGGATAACTGGATAATTAACCATAAATTCACCCTGAGGTTTCCACCTGCATCCCTCTTGGACAGGGGCAATAGGTGGTGATCATGGAAATAAGGGTAGAACTTGGCTAGGCTTGTAATGGCCCTAGGGTCATTAGCCTAGTGACTTCCTATGATCATATGATCCTATGATCATGTCCTAAAATTCCAGGTAAGCTTATTGATTGTTCTTCTGCTAAAACAGACAAAATGCTGTCTCAATCACAAGCCAGTACATCTGGCACTGAGAAGATTATCTGTACAAACACTACAATCACCACACATCTAACACCACCCACACCTGTACAACACACTCCCACATATGCAGAGGTTCTCAACAAAAGCATACCTAAACAAAAGAGACCTCTGAGGCAAAAACACATATACACATCACAACCCACAGCACCAAGTACCACACATAGTACACACGCCCGTGTCTCACACCCTCTAAGACCCAGCCACAAACCCAACATACTAGTCATAGGAGACTATCGTGAGACACACAGATGTGCCCCTCACCAGGCTAGACAAGGAGAAAGTCACGGTAAGTTGCTTGTCAGGTGCTAAAATCCACCATATGATGCATGCACTTAAGTCTCTCAACAACAGGTACTGTTATGGCTCTGTCATAGTCCATATTGGTGTGAATGACTTGAGATGTACCTCTCTGGACTATATGAAGAAAGACATGATTGAGCTCATTGAATATGTGTCCCAGGCATGTATGTTCCTAGCCTTAAGCAGCATCCTAATGTCACCCAGAATGATGCCTCAATACAAACAAAAAATGATTGACTTTAACAATTGGCTTGGTTTCTGGTGTCATTCCAAGGGGATCCAGTACCTGACAACCTGGGAGTTGACTGACAGATCACGATGCTGTGCCAGAGATGGCCTTCATCTGTCTCCCCTGGTCTTCAGGCTTCTGCCAAAGGCTCTTGTCTCCCCATAGTGCCTTTTTTAGGCAAAGTCATGAGGACAAAATTACCAGTGTGAAAAATTCTACTAAATAAAATTTGAAAGTCATGCTGCTAAACGCTAGGATTCTTAACATAAAACTGCATTCACTGCAAGCATTCCTCACCCTGGAAGATGCTGACATTTATGCAGTCACTGAAACATGGTCCAAAGCTGTGGAGAGTACTTCAGCCTTACCATGTAACTCATTGTATCATACTTTCAGACCCCAAACAGAGGGCTACAAAGCCAAAGGAGGTGGAGTTTCAATATTTATCAGAGACATACACCCCTCCAGGCTTGTCAAACAGTATGACGCACAGAAGATACTCCAGGTGCAGTTAAGTGCTCACAAAACACCTATTCAAATCATAGCTAGCTACAGACCCCCAGCCATGACTCAGGACACCCACTTTACCTATCTGGTCTTACTTGAATCCATCAAGATTCAACCCTCTACCCTGCTCCTGGGTGACTTTAACTACCCAACAGTAGAGTGGAAGACCTACTCTAGCCCAAACACAAGCACCCAGAGATTCCTTGACTTCATTAATGCCAATGCATTGGATCAGCTGGTCCACACCTCCACAAGAGGGGAAAATATCCTGGACCTGGTACTAACCAACATGAGTAGCCACTGTAGCACCCCCACAGTGTCAGCCTCCTTGGTAAGATCTGACCATAAAATTATCACATTCGAAGCACCATCTTCCCTTATCCCCCCCTTGCAAGGGGCAAACAAAAACCTTTTCTAAAGCTGACTACACCCTCCGGAGAGCAGGTTTAACCTGCTTCACAGCCACCATCCCTTCAGATGGAAGCAGCACTAATATCCAAGCCTACACCAAAAAACTATATGAGCACCTACATAGCTGCATGGACTCAGCAATACCTGACAGGACCAAATCATCTTCCTCAAGGAAGAGTAAACCTGTCTGGTGGACAGCAGCAATAAGCAAACTCTATAATAAAAGGAAACAAAATGCTGTCCAGAACCAGGAAGGAGCAGGTGCCAAGTTGGAAGGAATCTCTCCTTTGTCTGAATAAGCAAATAAGGTCAGTGGTGAAATCCTCTAAGGTTAACTTCAAATGAAAATTGGCCACATCCACCAAGGACAATCATAAGGCCTTCTTCACATATAGACCAAACCAAAACACACGCACGAGGGACTGAGTGCATGGTCCAAAATATATTTGTTGATCTATACAACAGTATGCTAATGACACATTATTCGTTGGACTTCTATTATTTAATAATAACTATACTGTAGTGAGACGAAATGTCAACTACTTTATAGTGTACCGACCTATATATTTTTTCTAATAATTCACACTGGTTATATATAGAGGGGCATTTTGGTTGAGCCATTATTCTATTATATAATACGAAGGTATTTCTCCGCAATATATAGGGTCAACATTTATCCATATTCATATGTATATATATATATTGTACTATTACAGTCATATTTGACATAAAGTTAATAGCCTGTTTTTTGGTAAAAAATTGGGTTTTGATATATTGTCAGCAATTTATACCATGGATTTAAATGGTATCCTGCAAGGATTATCGGCTGATAAAGATAACCTGGAAGCCTTTGGGTTCAACACAAGAGGGACTAACAGTTCCAACAATGTTGAAGGTGACTCTAAATATAGATGTGGTTTAATTTTTCAAAAACTGACCAGAAGTATGAAATCCCTAAGGTCTAATATCTGGCACTTAAAACTATTTAATTCCTACAAACTCAAAGACATAACACCTAGGGGCCTAAGGATCCGCCTTCAACCCTTAGTAGCAAACATTGATCCCCAACTTTCACAGGACTGGGCACAAGCCCAGCATCAAGCCTCGATGCTATTTGTTAACACCCTGATTGGTTATTATGAACGGACTATTGAATCACAAGTAGTTGATATTCACAAGGTCTGTCTTGAGGCTCAGAATTTTGAAACAGAAGAATTTTTTAAAGATTATTTTACTAACTTGGCCAATGATTTGGCCAATTTAGTACAACAATTGATTAAGAGAAAAACACACAAATTTCAGAGGGATTTGTCAGATTATGACAAGGGCAAACCATTTGTTACATCTAAGAATGTCAGGTTTACAGATACAGGCAGCAAAAAGAATTATGGCAGAAAAAGGCCTAGATCAATATTGAGAAAGACAGAGTCCACCATCAGTGGTACGTCGGAAGACGAAACTTCCTCCACCACAGATTATGATGTTCCCTCACACCAGACT
This sequence comes from Protopterus annectens, assembly GCF_019279795.1. NCBI lineage: Eukaryota > Metazoa > Chordata > Ceratodontiformes > Protopteridae > Protopterus > Protopterus annectens. The sequence goes on from NC_056737.1 coordinate 1,230,186,177, forward strand.
TCTCCAGCTGCTAAGAGAAAACAGTCAGACCCTTTAGACATAAGACACGCAGGGGGGCAGAAAGCATAGAAACAGGAACATCCAGTTTACATCTCTTACTACAGAACATTGTGAAACAGTGAATAATGTACACAATATTTCATCTTTTGAATTATCATCTGCGCACAATAAAGTATTAAATAAAGGTCTCAATTTTGTCCCCACCTCATTTGTTTCTGAACATAGCCTGCTGAAGGATGTCAATGATTTTTGTAGATTGGCTAATCTTTAAATATTTTTTTCAGATCATGACTCCTCTCAAAGACATACTGCTTTCAAATTTGGCAAATCGGAATTTATACCACCTATGGACAAACATGTTGCCATTTTTAAGGAATGTGTCATCAAAGATTTACATTTTTCAACTCGATACCAACCTACTACACATAACCTTAGCCAGGCAGAAAGATTAGCATTAACAGAACTTCAACTAAATCATGATATTGTTATTACTCCAGCTGACAAGGGGGGTGGTATTGTGGTCATGGATCACAGCAAATATAAAGCTGAGGCTCTTAGACAATTGTCCGATGCTCGATTTTACATTAGGATGGTTGTTGATCCGACACCTAATTTTAAAGTACATATAGATTCCTTTTTGGATTTAGCGACAGAAGAAGGTATTATTAGTAAACAGGTTTGTAAACAACTTAAAGTGGTGGAACCTATGGCCCAATATTTATACCTTCTTCCAAAAATCCATAAACATCCTACCAATCCCCCAGGCAGACCTATTGTCTCTGGGAGAGGGTCTTTAACTGAACCACTATCTGCTTTCCTGACATATTATTTAAAACCATTATTGCCTTATGTTAGATCAAGGATACAAGACACTACTGAATTTTTAAACATCATTCAGGATTCACAATTGGAAGCGGATTGGTGGTTATGTACATTAGATGTTTCATCTCTTTACACGAGTATCCCCCATGACGCTGGTATAGCTGCAATCTCATATTGGTTGGACAAGTCAGAAATATATTCCACTGGTTTCAATAATTTTCTTATTACACTTACTGAGTATGTGTTGTGCAAAAATGTTTTTTACTTTGATGGGCAAGCCTATTGGCAGATCAGAGGCACGGCAATGGGGGCTTCTTTTGCCCCCATATATGCTGATTTATTTATGGGATTTTTTGAACAATCATACATATATGATGTTCACCATAATTTGTACATTAATAATTTGGACATATGGAGAAGATGTCTAGATGATTGTTGGATGGTGTGGCGTGGGGATAAGGCTCAAGTGTCTGAATTTGTTAGGTACCCTAACAACAACCCTTGGGACATACAATTTGCTCTCAACATACAATATCAGGAGATTGTTTTTCTGGGTGTAGTAATTTCCAGACAGGAAGACCATACACTGGCTACACGGGTACATAGGAAGTTCCCCCAATATAATACGCTGTTACATGCTTCCAGTTTTCATCCATGCCACATCATCCGAAATATTCCCAAATCCCAATTTCTAAGCATGAAACGCATATGTTCATCAGAGGAACACCATCAAGCTTGCGTTCAAGATCTGTCTAATAGGCTTGTTAGTCGTGGATATTCCAGACATCATATTTCCAAAACTATTGACCAGACCAGTGAGATGGCGCATTCCACTCTATTACAATACCAACATTCTAGGAATGATGACACATCCAATTCTGTCCAGCTGATCAGGTTTGTAACCACATTTGGTAAGAATACATCTAGATTTAGGGAGATTATTAACCGACATTGGGACATTTTAAAGGCTCATGAACTACTTAATGACATTCTACCAGACAAATGTGCCTTTTCATATCACAGGGGTCGCACTATACAATCTCGCTTTACTCACTACAAAAGATATACACCAGCCACAACAGTTCAAACCACTTTGTTTGGTGACCCTTTGGTGGGATGTTTCCCTTGTGGCCATTGCAGCGCTTGTGAACATATTCTTAAAACTAAGGAATTTTCAAGTAAAAATACATCTCAGATATACCAGATTAATATTTTTGGAAATTGTAGTTCAGATTGGGTCATATATCTAGCCACATGCACCTGTTCCTCTTTTTATGTCGGTCAGACGTCCAGACCATTTAAACTGAGGATCAGTGAACACCTTAGTGCCATCAGAAACCATTGTTTGTCTAATGCCCTATACAAACACACCATCAGCCATCCCACTGCACATTTTAAATTTGTCATCATAGACAAGATTCAATTGCATAGAAACTTTAAAGCAGGCTGGCATGACAAACTTAATAACATGGAATCTATATGGATTACCAGGTTAGGAGCTTTGTTCAAACCTGGACTAAATGAAATGGAATAACATGTTAGCCTGCCCTTTTATGCGTATTGTTGATATATTCATCTAATTATGTGTACACATGTCATTTTCTATAATATCATTTATAATGATTCATAATATAAACAAATATAATAGAGGTGTTATATGATATGTGTATATATTCAACTAATTTATTTATGAGCAGTATGCCTTTAAATATTTCTTTATATAATACCAGGATGTAGGGGCTGCTTAACAGTTGACTATCTATGGTTTAGCACTGAAGAAGGCTTAGTAAAGCCGAAACCGGTTTGCCTTAACAATAATTTTCATCAATAAATGTTTTTCAGCCGGAGTACCATTGTGCTGGTCCATTTTTGGTAGGATTTACTTCTTCACATATACCCACAATCTTCAAGGTAACACCCATATTAGCTCTGATCTGGTGGTCAAGAACACCACATACACAAACACTGTAAATATTGCCAACCTGCTGACAGACAGGTTCAGTGAAACTTCACACCCCTGTCCCCACATCAGTAAACCATAACATCCCCAACACCTGCCCCCCTCCCCTCATCACTAGGGAGCAGGTCTTCAATGCCCTCTCAAAGGCAACAAATACAGCCTCCAAGAGACCCAACAACATTCTTGGCTGTGTCCTACATGAACTCAGGAAGGGATCCCCCTGGACTGCCAGTCTCCTCACTGTACTGTGGCAAGTAAATACAGTCACCATGCAGAGGAACTTCATTTCTGCTACTTGCACCCAATAGCTCATCTTTTTAGTCGCTATCTAAAGCTCATAACTATTTGAAGACTGGAACATTTTTCATAGCAGAAGGACTGTATACTGAAAGGCATAACAATGGCTGTTTGCGGAATGGCATTTCAGCACTTGTTCTGATATGAATGAGACAGTGCAGCTGAAGTTGTTTGAAGTATTCCAGGATTGCGAGATGAATAGTTTTCTAATTTTATAATAGATTCTAATTTCTGGCAATTATTTGAATACACGATCTTAGCGGTTCATTCAACAGTCGCCATTGGGTTGTGAGCAATACGCTACATAAAAACGGTGTTTGGGTGGACTATCTTTTCATGAGTCCTAAGGTGTGTTTACATCGTGGATTCATGATTTTCAACAATTATTTGACTACACGATTTTAGCGGCTTATTTAACAGTCGCTTTTGTGGTGTGAGCAACACGCTATAGACAAACGGCGTTTTGGTAAATAACTTTTTCATACATCAGTCGCAAGGCCTGTTACCATCTCAGATTCATAATCCTAATGGTTATTTCATGAGGGAATGTGGCACATCAACATTTGGTAATGACTTTTGGATTATATATTAACATTTAACATTCAACTGTGTTTGGTGGAATCAACGAAGTATAGACCATCAATAATATTTTTAGTTGTGCTCTCTACTTGACATTGTTTGCCTCTTCAGATGAGATGGATGTACCAACTCTGTGCAGCTGGTTATATGCTACACAGTTGCTCTTCTGCTTTTCAATGGGTACTGTTCTTTTTCTAAAGACATTTGGGATGTTTTTCCCCAATTGTGGCATTGATACCAACATTACCTACCATCATTTCGGGTTTGGATACATATTTTTTGGCGTGGGTTCCGCCTTGTTTGGGACATTTGCGGCGTTGCTTTTTTATTGTTTCCAGTTCACAATTGTAAAATTGTTTCGGACTCCATGCTAAGTATAGGGTTGTGTAAGAACATTTATCTGCCCTGAGGCTCGATTTGAGTTTGGGCAAAGATAATTATCGTTAACTTTCATTGGACATACTATTTCATGTCAATTCTGTCTTGTGTATTAGATGTTTTGGGACATTTCTTTTCCAGGACATTTATGTATATACTTCACATTTCAGTTCCGACATTGACAATATGTTTTTGATTAATATTGTTTAGAGATGTGAATTTATTTGAGTATGTTGGTTGGATGGATTTACACAACAGTTGTTGCTATTACTTTGTAAGGATATTGCCACTCGTTCACACATGGGCCAACTTTTTTGTGTAAGTTGAACTATTTCATATGAAATGACAGATTTTCTAATACTATTATATTGCTTCATTGTTCACTAATTGATTATTTCTGGGCCGATATATGTATCCCTTAGGGTGTGGGGGGGCTGCAGATTTGGTTGTGAGATCCATATAATTTGGACACTTATATTTGTTATTTTAGATTTTTATATATATATTTTGGATTTTTTCCAATATTTTGGGGTTGGATGTAATTTTATAATGTATTTTTTACAGCATTGTGGTTATATTGGTCATTTACACGTTCGGTTATGTATACCTTTCAATATAAGGGGCCTACTTATTATCGGCTGTTATGAGAACCAGGGCCAGATTTTGATTTTGGCCTTCTAAGCATTATTTATAAGATATCTGATGACGGTGGGACGTTTATTGTCAGTTATCTTAAACTTTGTGGTTCTTAAAATTTACACATGATTTGTGTGTTTGCGACACATGGCATTTATTGCAACTATTTTTCCATATGGCTTAGGATGGACTAAGACCATCAATTTACCGAATTTATATAAGTTGGTTCTTTTGGCCTTTTGAGGCATGTAACTTTTCAGTCTATGTTGACAGGAGCGTTTAGGCCAATTGCTAATCATCTGACCTCAAAATAAAAATAATAAAAACTATATAACTATACTCCGCTCCCCTGCCTGCCCCCAATTTCCACCCGCCCCAGCATCTCTACACTTATACCCTCATAAACACACACCCTTTTTTCCTCAAACCAATCATAACATCACTAGCATCCACACCCTAAATTTTTTATCTCCACTCCCCTCTAGAATAATCTCCTCCCACTCTCACCTGCCTAATCTTCCAAACGTCAATCCCTATTCTTCTCCTCCAAAACCTATTATACATTCCTTTGCCATGTCTTACCAACACCAATTTTTACTAGTACTAACTCTCCTAACTACTCTCACCTCTACCTACCAATTAACCTCCTATGAACAACCCCTCTTTTTTAATCTTACCATCTCTTACAAACAAACCCTAACATCTCCTCCAGCTCTATCTACAAGCTATCTCAATGCCATCTACAAAGCCAGTTACTTTCAAGCTAAATATCACCATCTTATTCATATTAAATACTCTATTCTTAACAACAGAAAATCATTTGACTACCACTGCAAAACTCCACAATACTACAACCTTATATTACTCCACTCTTTAATAGATGGAGATATTCACCCCAACCCTGGCCCAAACCGTCCCGCACCATCCTCTAACTGGAACCAATACAAAACAATCCCATCACCATCAACCAAACCCTCTAAATCACTCTCAATAGCCCATCTAAACATACGTAGCATTTGCAACAAAATACCACAAATTCATGCTCTTCTAGATGCTCAGCAGTTCGACATCCTCTGCTTAACAGAAACATGGCTCAAACCCACAATAAAAGATAATGAAATTATCCCCCCAGGCTATAGTATCCTTCGACAAGACCGCTTAAATAAAAAAGGTGGGGGGGTAGCAATTCTCTATAAAACTGGACTTCAAATTAGCAAAACAATTCATAACATACCATCAGACAACAATGTAGAAATAATTATTTCTAAATTGCAGCTTAACTCTCATAAAACAGTTAACATTATCTGCACCTATCTTCCCCCAGGTAAAAATCCTACTATACTAGAAGACTTATTAAACTGGCTTTCTTTAAATCTCCTCCAAGAAACAATACTATTAGGAGACTTTAATATTGACTGGAATTTATGTAACCACACTAATCCATCCACCCTTATTAACCTGCATGGCTTCTCTCAAGCTATAAACTCCCCAACTAGAACAAATAAACTTAATAATAAAGAAAGTATCCCTGATTGGATACTAACAAATAGTCCACAGCAAAAATATACAACAGGAACTCTCCCAGATGACCTTAGTGACCACTCTTTAATATATATTATCAGACATAAAACAAGTTTTACTATCCCTACTTCAGTCAGAACAGCCCGTAGCAAAAAACATTTTGACCCTATACTGTTTCAAATCGAACTTAAGCAATGCAACTGGTCACCTCTTAAGTCTCTCCCTATAAATGAAGCAGTTAATTACTTCAATACCACTTTCCTGACAATCCTAGAACATCATGCCCCAATGCATTCCATAAGAATGAAAACTAAAACAGCCCAATGGCTCTCAAACAATACTAGGAAACTAATCCTTAGTAGAAATAAATCTTGGGCAAAATGGCGTACCACAAAGAATACAACTGATCACCAAACTTTTAGACAACAAAGAAACATGACAAAAAAAGATATTCTACAAGATAAAAAGAACTTTTATACACAACTACAACAATCATCCCTTCAACAACCACAAAAATTCTGGACTGCTATTAACACACTATTATCCCCTGGAAAAGTAGCCATGCCAAATCCACTAGGTTCTAACCCTGACTGCCCAGTACAAACAGCTAATGCCTTTAATACTTTTTTTACTTCTGCTATACTAAATCTAGCAAATCAACAAAACCCTGATACCTCCAAATTACCTACTCCAAGCTCCATTCCTCCCCCCTTCCACCTCAAACCTATACCCACCTCCTATATCTCTTCCTTGCTTCAAAAATTAAAACCTACTACCCCCTCAGCTGATAAACTACCAGCAGAATACCTCCAAATAGGTGCCAAAGCCATTGCCTACCCCATCTCCATACTGATCAACAGAACCATAGAAGAAGGCACTATCCCATCTATCTGGAACATTTCACACATTATTCCTCTTTATAAAGGTGGTGACTCCATTGAGTTTTCCAACTTTCGCCCCATAACTTTACTATCTCCACTCGCAAAAATAATGGAGAAATGCATCCACAAACAATTACTAAACCACCTACTCCGCCATAATCTCCTAGCTAACTGTCAACATGGTTTTCGACCATTCCACAGTACTACCACAGCCTTGCTATCCTTTACTGACTGTATCAACAAAAACCGCAACAAAAATATTCTTTCTTCAGCATTCTTTGTAGACCTGTCTAAAGCCTTTGACATGGTCAATCATCAACTCCTCCTCCACCGTTTGAAGTCCCTCTCTCTTGACAATCCGGCTATAAACTGGTTTACATCCCATCTGGAAAACCGAAAACAAGCAGTTCTCTGGCAAAACCATCTTTCAGACCTCCTCCCCACCTCCATAGGTGTCCCACAGGGCTCTATTTTAGGTCCACTACTGTTTTCCATTTTCATAAATGACCTTCATCTCGCTACCCCACATTCAACCTGCATTCAATATGCAGACGACACAACCATCATTTGTTCTGGCTCATCCCAAACTGAACTTCATTTATTCACACAAAAAGCCTTCGCCACTATAGAGCAATGGTTCTCTAACCACTGTCTCCTCCTTAACCCAAAAAAAACAAACTTTTGCTCTTTACACCCACTCACTTGTCTCCCTCCCTTCATTTCACACTCACATCCAGCAATGGTACCCTTATCTCTCCAGACCCCACCAACAAACTCCTAGGAATTACAATTGACAATCAACTAAAATTTGACACTCACATAAACACAACAATAAAATCTACTAACAGAAAACTCGGATCTCTCTATAGAATCAAATCTTTCCTGACACCAGAAGCCAGAACCGCAATAGCTAGAACCCACTTAATCTCTACCCTATTATATGCTTCCCCCATATACACCACTCTTTCTAAGCATAATCTTAACAAACTATCTATATCATATAACAATATTGCCAGATTTGCTACAAACTCTCCATACAGGACTCATCACTGTCTGAATCTTAAACAACTAGGCTGGCTTGAATTACCTCACCTAATACAATTTAACCAACTTACAATTGCCCACAAAGCCCTATACCATCCCGACAACACTCCAATGCTCTCTACCTTCATAAGACCATACAACAACCTGAGGAATCTATGCTCCTCTAACAGAATGCTGATTCATACTTCCTTATCAAATAACTAAGCAGGAGACACCATATTCTCTAATTCAGTTGGCAAAATATGGAATCTCCTACCGCAAGAACTTACAACCCTAACCTCACTCCCACTATTTAAAACTAACCTAAAACTTTTTCTCTCTAACCACTGGCTATGCTCTTGCAACAACCCTGACTAAACGTTTTTTTTCTCTATTTATTTGATTTTTAAACTAACCTTTTTTTCTTAATTCCTAACTCTGTCACTCCTGAGTACTACTCACCTTGCTTGATTGTACTAGTCACTTTTTTTATACAGTCATTTTTTCTAAATTTTACTTCATCTGATGTTGTAATACTCTATCTAAGTGCCTTTCTCAAATCTTTCTACTTTTTTAGTCTTTTTTTAAACTATTTTCAAATTTTACATTAGATGTTTCTGTATGTTTACAGTGTGTTTATTATTATTATTTAGTATGACGTTACTGGAGCTTTTCTCCCCAGGCCTCCACTGAAAATGGACATGTATCCAGTTGGACTAGCCCGGTCAACAAATGTAAAATAAAATAAAATAAAAGAAATAAATGAGCTCCCAACACCATTAGGCACCCTATTCAGCCAAAGCCTAAGCACCGGCTTTGTCCCTGTCAAATTGAGGACAGCCATTGTCATCCCTCTACACAAAGGTGGAGCGTCCACTGACCCAGGCAATTATAGGCCCATCAGCCTAACTTGCCTGATCTGCAAGGCCATGGAACACATTATCATGGACCCTATAAACAAGGATATTGGCAACCTCCAATATCCTTTACTGACTGTTTGGTTTTGTCAAAGGGAGATCATGCCTGTTAAACTTGGTTGACTACTTTGAAACAGTCACCAAAGACATGGACAAGGAGAAGATGGTGCACACTGCCTTCCTTGACCTAGCCAAAGCCTTCAACACTATTCCCCACTTGGGCATAATAGGTAAACTCTCCTAGCTAGGCATCAACCCATATGTTACCAGATGTGTAGTTAACTGGTTCATTGAGAGAACCTACTCAGTCAAAATAGGGAAAGCTACATCTAGTAGTAGAACCGTAATGAGCAGCATACCCCAAGGATTGGTCTTGGGGCCTCTACTGTTTGGGATATACTTTTTCTGAGGTGCAAGCCAAAACTTCTGTGGCTGACCAAGTTTGCAGATGACTGCAAGCTGGGCACTGTCATAAATTCCCCTACTGATGTGAACATCCTACAAGAGGACCTTACCCAAACTAATGACTGGTATCAGAAGCATGGTGTCATACTGAATGCCAAGAAATGCATTGTTATCCCCTTTGTGGAAAATGGCATTCCCACTAATTAACACATTAATAACAAAGTACTAAGCATACAATCAGTTGTGAGGGACTTGGGCACCCAGATTGATAGCAACATGACTTTTTACCACCAGGTTGTCTGCGTTGTATGGAAGGCTTTCTACATGGCCCACCTCATAAGCAAGGGTATTTCATCCAGGAACAAGGAGGTCATAACATCCCTGTAGTCATCCCTCATTAGCCCCATTATTGAGTACAATGCCCCCTTCTGCATGTACCTTGTCAAGCACATGCAGCAGCTGGAGAGACCACAGAGGTTCCCGAGCAGGAAAATCCAAGGTCGCAAACACCTATCCTATGCAGATAGGCTAAAAGCCCTTTTTCTCTACTCAGTCTCATACAGACTGCTCAGAAGTGACATGTGTCTGGCATACAAGTCCGTCTCAGACCCAGCTTTGATGGAGTTGCTGCATATCCATAAATCAAACTCTACTCACAGAACCTATACGCAAGGCCACAACCTGGTCTGTGACATTAATAGAACTTGTTGGTGGGATAGATTTGGGTCCCAAAGACTCCCCCCATCTGGGGAATAGACTCCCTCTCCATGTCAAGCAGAGTACCTCACTAGCCCTCTTTAAGAGGAAGCTGGATGACTGGATGGGAAATAGAAAATACACCCCTGGGATCCCACCTGTGTCCTTGTTGGACAGGGGTAACAGGTGCTGACTTTGTAAGAACATGGGCAAAATTCTTGGCTATGCTTATAAGGGCCTCCAGGCCAATAGCCTAGTATCATCCTATGAACCTATGAACCCATGACTTCTGTAGAGTTGGAAAACATTCAAGAATTTTAATATCTACAAACAAAGACAATCTAAGTGAATTCTGTAAATGATGATTAATGGGTTGTTAATGGTAGGTTGTGTTGCAGAGTCAGAAAAAAAAACACTTCCATCACAGCAATTCATTAAATGAGTGACAAGAAAGACATTGCAGAATTTTTGATCTATCAGCCTGACATCCCTGCTGTGTACATTCTATGAGTCTCCTTAATAATGCTACTAATAATCAAAACTAGCTGGACATTCATAGACATCAACGCGTTTGGTTGATTTCTATAATCAAGCCCATCTAGCACTTGATATGGGGCATACAGTTGTAACTGCTTTAAAAAGGTATGATTTTAATCCTTATTTGTTCTACTGGATTACTAATTGTCTAGCAGGTTGGAGCCAGTTTTCATTGGTGTATAGTAGGCTAATGGCCACCAGGGCTCTTAAAAGTCTAGCTGTGAAACCCAAATGTGACCTACAGGTTTCATTTATATTTGATTTATAGGAGGTGATTTACTGACTACTTCTGTCCATCAGAGACATAGGGGCTAGACCAGGGTTGAATTTCTGATTACCAATCCATTGGTCCAAGTTGTGCTTAAATAGGCATAGGGAGGAACTCTGCCTCATATGAATGGGGAGCCTGTTCCAGAGAATAGGAATTCTCTGTGAAACATATCTGTCTTTCCAACATGTTCTATTTATGTTGCAAGGAAAATCTAGGCCTTTTAATGTAGTAGTTATGATGCTACTTAATTTGCGGGTGTGCAAAGGTTCAACAAAACACAATCTACGAATGCCTTGTAAGACAGGCAAGGATCACTTCTCAGAAGTCTGTATGATATGGAGTAACGAGACAAAATTTTAAGGTAATTAATTTAAGACACTGTGTTTACTCCTTGTATTATTTTCCTAAGAAACTTTTGAGGATGTTTCATTTGCTGCATTTGTCTGGTCAAGGGGGAATTATAATGTATGATGGGGTCTGACGAGGGCCAAGTACAGTCGTATAATGACAGCTCTGGACCTAGATAACATGCCCTTGAGCAACATAGAAAGATTTTCTTGCTACCTTGTACACATGTTGTTTGAAGGTTAAGTTACTATCTACATTAGTTCCAGGATCCCTGAGTATTGAATAAACTTTTAAGGGTATTTTATTGATGATGTAGTTACCCAGGGTGAAAGACATCCCAAAATGCACTATAGTGCATTTCTTGATACTGAGATTTAAGCCATGGCTTCCACACCAAGCTTTTGTCTGTATTAGACCTCCGTGATGGGTGTTCTCATCATGTGGGGGTTCAATGACTGCTCTCAATTTGCAATCATCTGCAAACTTGGTTAACAAGAGACCTTTGACATTAACTTTGACATCTAAGAACTAGATGACAAGAAGAGTGGGCCTAGCACAGGCCTCTTGGGGACTCCACTAGTGAGCGGCTTCTTTGTGGAGGTGGTTTCACCAATTCTAACTCCTGGGGTCCTATCAGTGAGCCAGCTAGTTATCCAGTGTGGTATAAAGGGGTTTATACCTAGTTTTGTAAGTTTGTTGACAATGCCAGAGTGGGGTATTGTATCAAATACCTTAGCCAGCTCTAGGCAGGCAGTTTGCAATTTTCTCCTTATCTAATGTCTTAAAGACCTTTTCAAAGATGTCCAGTAGATTCAGTAAGTATGACCTTCCTTTGACAAAGCAAAACTGGGATGGATCCAGTGACTGAAAGTCACCTATGTTCTTGTTAATAATATCCATGATAATTGCTTTCATGGCTTTGCAAAAAAAGACCAGTCAGTCCAATGGGTCTGTAGCTTCGAGTATCTGTTGAGGGTCCTCACTTATGAAGGGGGATGACCGATGCAGTCCTCCACTACTGTGGCACAAACTCTGTTTTAAAACTATAGTTAAATAATGACTCCGGTGGGTCATGATAAGTCATATTTTAGACTATTCAGGAGGCATCCTGGGATGTTACTGGGGCCCACTGAGGCTGTGTTCTTGCCTTTAGTGAATTCAGTCAGTATATGCACCCTAGTTTTATAGCTGGAGGGGTTAAGTGTGAGGGTATTATTGGGAGGATGGTTGGAAGTGAGTGGAGGGTAATGTTGGAACTAAATTTATCCACTAACAAGTTTCCTATATTACCAGGCTCAGTGAGTGTGGCACCATTAACCACCAGTTCAGCATGCTGCAGTGTACTACCCTTGAGGTTTCTGACATCGCTATAAAAAGCCTTATGGTTACCTTTAACCTAGGATCTTAACTTCAGGGTTGGCTTTGCTTGATCTAATTAGCCCTCTTAGTTGTATATCTACTTTGATGAGACAGTTTCTATATTTATAGGAATTACCCTTCCTGATTTTTGCCATATTTGTTTTCCTTTTGTTGTATATCCTGTTTAATCTGGGATGCCACTAGGACAGTTTGTTTCTGGGGCCAGTTCTGGGATTACTTTTGATAGGTACAGCAGCCTCTATGCAGCCATTGACATGGCTGTGCAAAGTTTCTTAGAGCAATTCAGCATATGATAATGTGTTCTTGTCATTTAGAGGTGTACTGAATTTTGACAAACCATCATTTAATAACAGATAATTTTAATTTTAATAGTTTTTAACTGTCACTGGTTTTAATGGGATTGCAGAGTTGATTGTGATTTCAAAGGAGATAGATTTATAGTCGGACCTTACCAGCAACCATGAGACATTGGAGGGGGTGGTGGTATTCTCCTATATTTGTGAGTATGAGGTCCAGTATTTTGCAGCATCTAATGGGTGTATTCACTATTTGGTCAAGTCTGTTTGTATTAACAAAGTCAGAAACCTCTGTGCCTGTAAATTTGAGGCTGTGTAGGATTTGTAACCTATAGAGGGGTAATTAAAGTCACACATGAATATGGTGTTGGGTTGGATGGTGAGTTTCTCCAGCAGGTTCAAGTGCACATTGTGAACTTTTATGGACATGGAGAGTGACCCATAGCTGGCTAGGATATGGTATGGGATTTTGGATATGGTGCTCTGCTTGTTGATGATCTCCAGCATGTCATCCTGTTTGACCACCCTAGAGGTATGCTTGTTTTTGATATATGTGTATATATATATATATATATATATATATATATATATATATATATATATATATATATTCGGACACCTCCATCTTTAGCCATTATCTGTGCAGCTATTGATATAAAAGTGTGGATGGCACTGAAACCTTGCATTGCCAGGACACACAGGCTCATATCATCCTGATACATGTAGTCTGAAAGTTACATAATGTCTCTCTTTATATAGTCCAGGGAGGTACATCTCAGTTCATTTATACCTATGCCTGTGGCATAATGACTTGAGTGCATGAGGGATTTGGTGGATCCTGGCTCCAGATATATTTCAGACAAAGAAGTCAGTTAGCTAGTTCTGATTGTTATGCAGAAAGTCATTGTAGTACAGTCCACCAAAATTTGGTACAGACACTCAAAAGTGAGTGCAGAAGTCACGTTAAGTATCCAGCATTCCAGAATATTAATTATAGTATATAGTATAGTGAGTGCAGATGCTATGTACATTATAATTCAGTCTGTTTTTGTTTATCAGCACTGTTGCTAGACACAATAAGATTTAATTTTGATATTGTTGACATCTATGTCCACTGTATATAATAAAACATTTTAACTGAACTACAGTGCATCCAGACTTTTATTCTGAAAAGTACAAGAAAATTTGGCACATAAAGGATAGACTGGCACCTGATTAGCGCAAGTCTGGGCAATTAACATACAAATACATTAATTTCAGTCTCATTCTAATTTTTTTCATTTATTTCCAGTTTATTCCAGTATTCTAAAGCCCTTTCAATTCCTACATTTACACAATACTGAATTTTACTAAATTTGTAGGTATGGCCCAACTAACTACTTTAAGCTAGTTGTTGTACAAGGTATTTGCACTATATTGCTGTTATTATGGGCTGTTCTACAGAGAAAAATATGTTTTCTGGGTGTTTGCTACTGTACAGGGCACTGCTAAACCACACAAATAAGCAAATTATACAATGACTGGGCCTAAACATTCAAAAACGATCACACTGAATGGCCAGCTCAACCAGCATGCTCATTGTAAATCTGAGAATATACTAATGGAAAAAGATCCGGTAGCCCAGACTTTTTCCATTAGCATATCCCCTAATTTTTTTTTCTTGTCCAGAGGTAGCAACAGAGGAAGGAAGATCTTTGTTGCTTTAATTTCGCTATGTTAACACTAACTTACCTACCCTGCCCTAACCCTCACGTCCACACAATCGCACACTTACCTGACCCGTGCCCTAACCCTAACTCACCTAACCCGCACCTAATCGCAAACTTACCTGAACCCGACCTGTAACTTTCCACCACAGTGCTGAAAATAGCAAAGCAACAGAAACGGACAACCAAATTCATTCCCTAGGAAAAAATGTGGTTTTCTGTAGCTTCGCTATTTTCAGCGTTCGCTGAATAGGGGTCGATATTGGAACATTCAAAGTTGTGAAACTTCGATGTTCTAATATAGACCCAAAAAAAGCAATGGAGATCTTCCTTTCTCCGTTGCTTTTTTTATAGATATCTCACTATGTTAATCAATGGAGATCATCCTTTCTCAGTTGCTTTTTTTAAAGATATCTCGCTATGTTAAACTCGTTTAACATAGCGAGATACTTAAAAAGCAACGGAGAGCTTCCTTTCTCTGTTGCTACCTCTGCACAGCATTGATGTACTGCGTAAGCATGGGAACATGACCCTTATGCATGTGCAGTACATCAGAAATGCCCCAGGATACCTGCGGAAGGGTAGCACGGAGTCATTATACAATAACATTATTTAAGAAAAGTATTTATTTCTTACATAATGTCATTGTATAACAGCAATAACCCACGGCTGGGTGTGGGCATTGCTGGATTTACCCACAGTTTCCTTTGTTTTGTCACTCAGGTTTCGCCCTCATGACCAAACCACACCAACCGTGGGTAAATCCAGCATTACCCACACCCATCCATGGGTTATTGCTTAAATTTATAGCAGCACAGAACAAAAAAAAACACAGGAAACTAAATAATGAGCCTTCTAACCAATAAAAAGAGTACACTGTGAGTCCCTTTGTATATTTCCCATCTCAGATAGACCAAGCAAATACCTCCTGCCACAGGATGAATAAACCTAGTACTCCTGATGTAAATCACAGTAGAAGAAACCCACAAGTGCAATCAATGTTAACACAAACCACTAAAATAACTATCTGGAATCGCTTTCTGAAGATAATTTCAAGACAGTAACAGAAAAAGGAAGAGTATTTTTTTTAATAAAAATGCAGTGAAATACACACATAAAAGCAGGGAAATAAATAAAGTGTGATTTAGCAATCAAAGGTACTTAACTTTGCCTGGATGGCACTGGATGCAAGTGGAACACTTCTGGAATGCAGGCTAGAACAACAAGTTTTGTCTGAGCTCCAGGAACATGATCAGGAGACAGTATGTAATAAAGAAGGTTTACTCAATAACAATACTGGTTTGCTGAGTGGGCACTCAGTATCATGGACCTATGGAAAAGAATGAGTGGGAAGAGTGCAGAAATATCTCGTATAACAGTCAATAGCAATGAAAGATGGGAGGGAGGGACTTTGGAAATCAAATAATCATAAGGTATGGAGGACAGAGAGACAGCCTTTTAAAACAACAAACAGAAAGGTGGGTGGGTTGAGAATTGTAAACAAGCTAGCTGCAGAGGTTAGCAGTAAAACAAAAGCAATATTGGGGGATGGGCAGACACAAAATGCA
>NC_056737.1:1230202897-1230290397 GCF_019279795.1 Protopterus annectens
AGCTGGAACACAGTATGGGTGATGATGTCCTATGACCTGGCATGGTTATGATATGCTGTGTGAAATCAACCTTACTGTCATCTACATCTGTACTGCTGACATCAAATAAGTTGACCAAGGTTCATGGCCTTTCAGACCAGACTCAGGAAGGTAGTAGTGCAGTAATCCCCATTATCAGTGGTGTCTCCCCCTTTGTGGGTTGTGATAACTGTTGCTGTGCACCATTCAGTGTGTACACAGCCTGACATGAAGCTATGATTGTACATGATGTTTATGTGGAGAGCAATTTGTTTTGACGTTTGTGTAGGATACAACCTGGGATGCGGACCGGTCCCATGCAGCCTGTATGTATGGCATTAGAGAGTGCAGCTTATACTTGCATGGTTGTTATTACAGGGGCTCTGTAGTGTACATGGATATATGAATGCATACCTGTTGGGGGGGGCAGTGCGTGTATGTGATCCAAGACTCTATCTGGATGAACAGATGCTATTTCCATAGGTGCAGTACTTCTCATGCCATAGTGCTATGAAGCACAGCAGGTCTTGTTGTTGCCATTATGTTTCATGACACAGCTATGGAATCTTCTGTGTTTGGCCTCATAATATGTGGATTAGTTTCACAGTAGCTTTGTGTGGCATTATATATTGTGTATCTGCATCTTACTGAGGCTGACCATGGATCAACTTCCACTCATGTCTGTTGACTCTTGCAACAGTTACTACCTTCTGTGGTACAGTTTAAGGCAGGGTGCCACCGGTTTGCCTTCCTGTTTGTGTTTGGTTGAATCCTGTTTCTGTTTAAATAGCATGATCACTGTACATATGTGAGTGCTTAAAGTGCATTTGTGTAAGACTCAACATTTGCACATGCATTGTACATCTGCATGGGTGCCATGACAGTCACCACTTTGCTCTTAAGGGGCATAACATTGGGTTTGAAGACTGACCATGTGTGGCATACTGTTAGCCCTGTTGGTGTGACTATGGTGATCCAGGTCATTGGTGTTGATGAAATCCAACATGCATTGAGCACATGTGTTGGCACATGATGAGTCTTCTCAGTTCATAATGGGATAGCTGAGTGGCCATGATTATGGCTTCCTGTCTAAAAACTGGTATTCTCCATTACAGCACAATGACAGTTGGGAATTCTGAGGCATGGTGGATGATCTGTCACAAGGTGCAATTTGGATTACACTTTGGCACAAAGGTAGTTGCTCAGCATAATGCATCTTACGTTGTGCAAGTGCAACTAGCGTGGGGGTGTACATATCCCTCAGGAAGTTGGACACACCTGTGGCCCATGTGTTCCTATAAAGGATGATGGCCAAGAGGTGAGGTATATGTTATAACATGGTCATGCAGGGGTGCTCTCCAAAGCATTGAGCCATATCTTAATCATGGCACAGATATGTTCTCCATGTTTCAGATTGCCGTAAGTGAGTCCATATTGAGTACCTGATGTGTATCATTGAGTAGCAAGACCCACAGTTTATTTCTTGGCTGTCCCTGTTGCACCAGTGGACTTTCACTTGAACTTGGCATGATGAGGGCACTATAGGGGAAGCATGGGCTGTTGTCAGTATCCTGATTCTCAGGGGGTGACAAGTGCAGGCTCTGTCTGGCAAAGCATCATGGTCTGTCAACCATGTTATGCCAGGCAGAGAGATGCTGGATACTCTTTGAATTACACCAGTACATTACATGATTGTGGAATACAATCCTTGTCCCTGTACTGCTGCATCATTCTGGCCAATGGCAGAATGCTACCCAGGACTTGGGACATACCTGCATGGGTTACAAGATCTGACAGTTCCTACATGTTTCCATGCAGTCCAGACTACTGCATCATAGGTCGTGCACAATAACATAGAATATGCCAGAGACATGTTTATTGTTGTAAAGGTGGTCTGAGTGTATGGGTATGTGGCTAATCATTGCAGACAGGCAGGTGACAGTATATTTGCCCTCATATACCTTGGTGTGTAACATAGTGCTAGAGTTTGCATTCACAAATGAGTACTGTTGGCCATGTTTCTGGCCACGTGTTCTGAGGTGTGACACAATTATGCAAACTATGTCGTACAGTCTTTGTATTCTGTTGTCTGTCTATTCCAACTTGGGAGGCTTCTTGTTTGGCCAGATACTTAGAGGCCTCTGTGGATGTGTATGATATCTGGTGGCATGTGTGTTTGTCCTTACTGTGTTCTGGGAAGGGCATGTGTTGGGTGTGGTGATGAGATGCATGTGTTAACCTACACCTCTTGACTGTCTAGTCCAGTCATGGGTGTAGAATGGACTGCCTCTAAGCTTACCCCTGTAACTGCAACCCAGACAATGTGTGGGGTGTGGTTTTAGGTGGGTTTGGCAGTGTACATGGCATAGTGATTGCATTCCCCCAGGATGGCCACATACACAAAGCTGACATTAGTAAACACCAGTAGCTGACTAGTGGACATGCCTGTATGAGCATTCAGTACTACAAGTACCACGTACTGTATTTAGTTTACTTACTCATTATGAAGATGTTTTAGACAGTCATGCTCACATGTAAATATTTGTGTTATGGACGTGGCAACACTATCTATTACAGGAACATGGTAGCTACCTTTAGTAGCAATCCTCCTCGGAGGGCCACTACACATCCTGATAATTGATTCCAGATAATGCAAGTGTGAACAGGGCTGTATCCTTGTCTGGGTATATACTCACATACCCAGCAGAACCATGAGCTCTGTTGGGCACAGACACCCACTCCCCACACAGAGTCAAATATCAATAGACTCTTCTGCCACTATCAACATGATCAGGATATAATCAGATGGTGAACACCATCACCTATGAAGCAACTATTACACATGGGCAGCAGTTTCCTACATCTTACACTCCTACTGCAGATGTCACACTGGAGTTAAAGATGATATGCACCCTGTTTCATTATCAGTACTGTGAACATATTTCCAAGCAGCTGTTAGTCTGGCATTGAGAGGTTAGGCTACACAAATCTAAACATTCAACCAGTGTGTCTCTACTGTCAATATCCACTCTATGTAGGTGTGCACATAGCTATTTGGCACAGCCCTGTAACAAGGGTCAGTACACATTTGCAGAACATGTACACATGCACAGCTGTCATTGCTTGCAAACAATACTAGAGAGGTGGATATTAGGCAAGGTGGACTTTTAGGCAAGGCTGAAAAGACAAACCCACCACCATAAATAGCACAAGTAACCAGAAACTGAGGGTAATGCTACTCAACGCCAGAAGTCTAAACCTCAAAATGCACACACTTGAGGCACTCTACTGTATGAAGAACATTGATATCTGTGCAGTAACAGAAACCTGGTTTAAGGCTCCAGAGAGCACTCCAGCACTACCAGGCTATAACTCATACCACACCTTTCGGCCACAGAACTCGGACCAGAACACAAAAGGCGGGGTGTATCCATATTCATTAAGGATACTCACACCTCCAGGTTAATGGCACAGCACGATGCATCAGAGATCATCCAAGTGCAACTGACAATGGGCAAAACTGCATTCCAAATTGTAGCTTGCTACAGATCACCCACCATGACCCAGGACCCACATTCCGCATTTCTGGAGACACTGGGAAATACACAGGTCCTACCAAACACCCTAATACTGGGTGATTTCAACAACCCAAACATTAACTGGGATAAATACTCAAGTACTAACTCGCTTGCCCAGCGCTTCCTAGAATTTATAAACTCAAATGCCCTGGATCAACTGGTCAACACCCCCACCAGAGGGAACAACATATTGGACCTGGTCATCACCAACATGGGCAATCGGTGTTCCACACCCATCAACCCCTTGCTGGTTAGATCAGACCATAGACTAATCACTCTGGATATTCACATTCCACCCACAACCCCAACCAAGGAAACCACCGTGAAAATCTTTTCCAAAGCAGACTTCACATTGCTTAAGACTGAGGTGGAAAGGTTCACGGCCCCCATGCCAATGGACAATGCTGTTCAAGATGCTAAAACCTATACAAAGGCACTCTATGATCATCTGCAGGAATGCATGGATCATGCTATCTCAAGTCAAACCTAGACTCACTCCTCCAACAAAAGGAAACCGGTCTGGTGGACCCCTGCCAAAATAAGGCTCTACAATAGAAGGAGGAAACTAGTACAGATAACAGTGAAATCCCTAGAAGGACAGACATCCCTGATCAGTATCAGCAAGAAACTATGATCCCTCATGAAATCATCCAAGGCTAGCTTCAAAAGACAAATTTCCAAGGACTCTACAGATAATCACAAAACGTTATTTAGCTATGTCAAGAACCTAAGTGGGAACTCTCAGATCTGCTCTGAGTTGGTGCAGACTGGCACAAAATACACTGAACCGACTGATATTGCCAACATTTTACCAGACAGGTTCAGTGCAAACTTCACACCCCTCTCACCCCCTAAATGGCCCATAACCATACCAGATGAATGTACGGCCCCAACAATCACTGACACACAGGTTAAAACAGCCCTATCCAAAGCCAAAAACACAGCCTTAATGGGACCAGACAGTGTCCCAGGCTGTGTCTTACAAGACCTCCAAATGAACTAACCCCTCACCTAAACACACTGTTCAAACCCAGCCTCTCTACTGGCTACATACCCACAGAGTGGTGCACAGCAACAGTTATCCCACTCCACAAAGGTGACGCCACAATGGACCCCAGGAATTATTGCCCTATAAGCCTGACTAGCCTGGTCTGCAAGGCTATGGAGCGCATCATCATGGAACTCATTAATCAAGACATTGGGAACCTCCAGACACTCGACCCAACCCAGATCAGCTTGATTGAGGGCAGATCGTGCCTACTGAACCTGTTTGACGTCTTACAGTCACCTAGACTTTAGGTGAGGGGTGTGGTAGTTCACACATACTACCTGGACCTTGCCAAGGATTTTGACACCATTCCTCACTCAGGTATTATTTATAAACTCACCAGCCAGTACATACACCCATACATCACAGGTTGTGTTTGCAACAGGCTTACACACAGAACCCACATGGTAAGCCTAGCAGCCTCCAGATCCATCTCTTAACCAGTCACAACTGGTGTCCCCAGGACTCAGTCCTGGGACCCTTACTGTTTGCCATATACTTTTCAGAGGTACAGGCAAACACAGGTGGACTACAGCAGACTGTGTTTGGTGATTACTGCAAACTGGGAGTCCAACTGTCACAGACGTCCTTCAAGGGGCCTCACATAGACCAACACAGGGTGTCAAAGTCATGGCCTCCAGAAAAAAGGCCACAAACTGCATGGTCATTCTGTTTTGGGAAAATGAAACACCCACATATTAACACATGAGTGGCAGCCACTTTAATACAGACGAGGTAATGAGTATGTGGGGGACTACATTAGATAGTGATCTCTCCTTTGACAATCATATCTCCAAAGTAGTTAGGATATCCTTCTATGTAGGCCATCTGATCACTTAAGAGTTCACATCTAGACATACTGAGGTGATTGTGCCCCTTTACTCATCACTCATCAATCCCATCATCGAGTATGATACCCCATTTGGAATGTACCTCAGAAGACACATCCAACAGCTAGAGAGTCCACGAATGTACCTCGCCAAGAGGATTACTGGACTCAGACATGTGCCCTATGCTGCCAGACTGAATGAACTCTTGCATTACTCAGTGGCATCTCGTTTACTCAGAGATGATCTCTGCTGGCCAACAAAGCCATGTCTAAGTCAGGCTTAATGGATATGCTCCACCTATGGGAATCCATGTCACAGTGAGCCGCACCCTGTAATGAGCTACACCTTGCCACAACCATAACTGGAAGATTCTGGAGTGACAGATTACAGTCACAGGTACTCCATGTGCTTTGGAACTACATCCCTGATTACATTATACGGAGCCCCTCACTAACACTCCAGGGAAACCTTGCAGAGTGGATGGGGAACAGTGTATACACCCCAGGGATCTCACAATTGGCTCTGCTCCACAGAGGGATAGTTAGTTAATCAGTGTAGTGGTGACAGCTGACACATTTTGGCTAGACTTATGAATGGCCTCAGGCAGTTAGCCAAGTACCTATCTATGTACCTATAAACCTATACATACAGTATCAGCACATGCTGATAGCTTAAATTACTGTTCAGGTGTTGACTTACCTTGTGCCAATAGCAGTTGTGTGTGCAATAGTTGAGGGCTGCCTACGTAGAATGCACACAGTAGACCACCTATACATGACAATTTACAGGTGGTCTTGTGTGTGTGTGCCATCCATGTTTACTGTGTGTGCAGGTGAAGAAGGGTGTCAGTCCGTAGGTGCCTACACTGTCAGTGTGTGTGCTATATGTTCCCTCTTTGTCAAGGCATGGGCATACTGGGCACACCTCCGTCTGCCTACTGAGGCTGGCTCAGGGTGTTCGTGGTTTGAGTCCTTCTGTGCTTGTGGGGCCCTTGGCAATGGCGGTGGGCTGTGAGGGCCTTCATCATTCTGTCCCTGCTGCAGCTTTTTCCACAAGATCATATTGTGTAGCATGGCACATACTATGAAGATGTGGGCACACATGCCTGCAGAGTACTGCAAGGCTCCACCAGATATGTTGAAGCAATGGAACCATGATTTCAACATCACAAACACATGTTCTATGATGATTCTGGTTTGTGCGTGTGCCTCATTATGGCGTTCTTGCATGGGTGTGTGTGCATTTCTGATGGGAGTCATCATCCATGGTTCCAGTGCATAGCCAGTATCCCTCATCAGGTGGTCATATGGGATGTCCTCTTGGCAAATACGTGATACAGCTGTGAGGCATGCCAGATGTGGGAGTCATGATAGCTTCCAGGGCTGCCAGCACACACATCCATGATAATGCCCTGGGCATTGCACATGACCTGGCAGTTGATGGAAGGGTATCCCTTGCGGTTTATGGTATCGCCTACCCTGCTCACCTGGTAGTGACTTGATGTGTATGTGCGTGCAGTCTATTGCACCCAGTACCTCTGGGTATTCTGCCACACGGTGGAAGAGATGCATATTGCTGGCCAACTCCTCCTGCATTCAGGGGAAGTATATGTGCTCATTGGCATGTGGTAACATGGCAATCAGGAACTGGCGGAGTACCCTGGATGCTGATGCCTGTGAGATCCCCAGGATATCCCCAGTTGGCCTTTGAAAGGTACCTGTGGCTAGTATTCACAAGCTTACACATATCTTTGTGTCCACTGGGATGGGTTCCCCTCTGTTATTTCTGGCTCTGAGGCATGGCCAGCACAGCTCAACAAGTTGTTGCATGGTGTCCCTGTCCACCCTATCATGTAGCCCCTGGTAGGTTACCCTGAGTGTGAACACTCTTCTCCTCCTCTGGTGCCTGAGGTGGTTGTCAGCATCATCCTCCACACCACCTTCAGTCTCCAACACATACTGGTAAATCAAAGCTATGGCAGCCCCTAACATGTACATATTAAAAGTTCCCCATCTGTATACACCGATGGTGCAGAGTGTATGGGAATACACAAGTATGTGTGAGGTGCTTTCAGACTTTATACTATTGTGCTATGGATGCTGCTGATGTCATTGGGTGTGTATGTGCAATTACAGCTGCAGGGTATCTTAATTATGGGTTTTACAGCAAGTACTGCAATTGTGGGGCCTTTGATGTTGAATTATGCCTGCCTGCCATGATTCATCTGTTGCCCCTTAATTCACTTTTCAACCCGAATCCCCTCCCATTGTCAAGCATGCATCCAGCTGCCGGCTTTCTTGTTTTGTACTTTTCCTACCCAGGAATGTGTTGTAAAATGTGTTATGTAGCTGATCTACTGCAATTTTGCTTTGTTCTGCTGTGACAGTAATGTTTTCTTTGCAGTACGACACCTCCCCTTTCCTGTTCTGCAGGTAGCTGCTAGCAGCCTTGTTAGCTGTTGTCGATGGCCCATTGTGGGTTCCTAGGTGTCAATTACTCATTTGTACTCCAATTTCCCTGCTGCAGCATTTCCTTATTTTTTCCCAAATCCTTCCTGTTTCAGCTCTGGTGCGCCGAGCACAGCCGTTTACCGGGTTTATAGTGTGTTTTCATCCACGTTCACATGCACATTCAGTTATCTTGTGTGCTCTCAGCTAAGCAAAGCTATGGCTACTTCAACACATCCCTATCCTGCAGCTTTGCTTAGCAACAGTCAAACTGGATTAGCAGTGCTCCAATGTGCTTACAGCAAAGGTGGCACAGCACTCTCTTGATGTTATCTTTATCTCCAGGGCACACCTCGGTGTTGTAACACTATGCTGTGAGGTACATCCTTACACTGGCGGGGAATTTGTGATTCACTATTACTCCTCTCATTTGCATGGCATTGCCAACTAATTCCTAGTTACCATGCAGAACACTGTCACAGCCCCTTAGCAACCCTTGCACCATGGTGTGGTGTAGCATGTGTGCCATTGACTATTATGGGAAAATCATGAATAGTGCTACATTGCAGTTTTATTCCATATAATTCTATTTTCATTGATATCCCGTTTGCGCACCGATGCCCTGCACTTTAACTTCACATTAGTGTGGGCATAACATTAAATGTTCTTTTTTATATTTTGTGCATTTTTTATGCCAATGGCTATATATTTAGCCATTGGCATATATTAACAATATAATACATGTGTTTGGTCCGCTGTCATGGCTCCGATTTTATGTTTGCAAAAATGTAAATCGTTTTTTTTTCAGTTTACAATTCTGCATGCTTACACTACGCATGCACCACTTCCTGAATCTCTATATACCTTCATTTGCATGCTACACTGCTGCACAGGAGGTAATTAGCATATAGGTGCTGGGAGCTGTGCGGGCGTAGCGTACGTGGGATAGTGCATGTGGGAACAGCTCGTACCTGGATCGCTCGGCAGCCATATTTGGTGTTGGAACGCCGACACTACGCTGCACCTGGTGCAAGCTTCATAAATCCTGGGGTTAGTGTCCAATATTACCTTGACAAAACAAATCAAATAATAAAGTGTCAATATGCTTGAAACACAATAAAACTTCATTTATATTGACCTGTTTGTAGTTTCTATGATTACTCAAAAGTTGCAACATAGCATTTTCATAGTCCAGAGTATGCACTATTATACAAGTATAGATCAAGAAGCTGGAATTGATTTATTTAGCGAATATTTGACTGGTCATACTGATTTTGACAATGACATAATTAACACTTTGTGTGTTTTGATGGAAATGATTTTGGAAAGTAATTTTTTCAAGTTTGGAACTAGTATTTTTCAGCAAATCTCTGGTGTAGCCCTAGGTTCTAGAGTGGCTCCCTCTTTTTCCAATCTAGTTATGGCTATGTGGGGGATGACATTTCTTCTGACACATCCTTTGGCTAAGAACATTTTGATTTACAGGTGTTACACTGATGATTTGTTTTTTGTTTTGTTTTTTTTTGTTGTTGTTGTAAGGGAACCTTGACAGTTTGCAATTATTCTTGCAAGATCTGAATTGTTCAACCAGTTTTTTTAACTTTACCCTGGGATGGTTTGGGAAAATAATAGACTTCCTGGATATTCATTTGGAACTACTTGATGACAGGTTTAGTTTCAGTAGTAGTAACCATAGGAAATCTACCTTTGTCAATCAGTACCTACACAGGGACAGTCTTCACCCCCAACATATGAAAAGAGGGGTTGTCAAGGGATAACTTATAAGATTGAGTCATTGACCAGTGAAGATTCTGTTTTTGATAGTGAGGTTAAAAAACTGACTGGATTTTTTGTAGCCAGGGGATATGATTTGTTTTGGTTACGTAACATTGTTGCTGAAGTTATAACTCTCAGAGACAGTTTAGCTAGTCCCATTTTGAGAGGCAATTTCTATGTAGCAACTAGGGTGAATCAAAACAACCAGGTGTTTGAGCTTGCCTTCCCATTGCCCATTCCAGATGGAATGGACATTATTAGGCATGTTATCAAGGAAAATTGGAAGATGTTGCTTGGACATTCTGAACTGGTGAAAGTCTTGGGGAATGAACCTTTGTTCACTTATAAAAAGGCATGTAGCATAAGAAGTATACTTGAAAGTACTTCTAAGACATCACACAAGGTGGTCAAAGACCCTCTTGGGACTTTTGCTTGTGGTCATTTCAGACAATGTAGATACATAGGCAATTCAGGTTCTATTGAGTTGAAACATTTCAAGAAAGTTATTTGGGCAAAGGACAGATTTACATGTGATTCTGTTGGTATTATTTATCTCGCAGTATGTAATTCTTGCACCAGTTTTTATGTTGGCAAGACCATCAGGTCACTAAGTAGAAGGATTTATGAACATGTGTTGGCAGTGAGAAACAAAGACAGGAATAATGCACTGACACGACATGTTTTATTATGTAACAATTTTAAGAAATTTACATTCTTTGTTTTACACAAAGTAGCTTGAGGTCCTTTGATGGGTAATTTCTAAGTCGTATTAGAATATAAGGAAACTAAATGACAGATAGCTTTAAGATTAGACTACCCTACAGGACTAAATGAAACTATTAACATCATGTTTTCTTCAGTTACAAAGGCTTTGATGTAGTGAGGCAAGTTGTTCACAAAATGGGATTTATTTGATGAAACACTGTGTAGTATTTTGTTATTGCTGACTATATATATTTTTTTAATTTTATACATATGCAATGTTAAAAAAATTTGTAGTGTATTTTAAAATTTTCATGACATCACAGTAGCTATTTAAATAATTTATTTGAAGTATTTTGTCATTGGATGATTTTTTGCACATAACAAGTATTTAAAGGGTGGTTTCAAGTTTTTGTATTTATTCTGATGAAGTTTGTAGTGTTTTATTAAACGAACGAAAGCTTATAAGTTTTGTGGTCTGGTTCCTTCCTGGTCTTTGGTTTGCTGCTTTTTCATTTTCACTTTGTTCTTTGGAGTTGTTTAGTCGTTTTTGGTTGATTGTCGAGGCATTTGGGCAGCATTATGGCAGAAAGTGAACTTGCACAGGACTGTTTACTGAACTTAACCACCCATTCAGTGTTAGACAAATCCCTTGTGTCTAACGAATCTTTTATGGACAACATTATTGCTGCTATCTGTGAACACGTTTCTCGTTGTCAAGGTAACCAAGGAGGAGGGGTTCAGCTACAGAGCAGTATTGCTAGTAGCATGCTGACTTCAGTACAACAATCCCTCAGTCAGTTGGCTGGGGGAAACAAAGATGGACGTGTTTCTTCATTCAGTGGATCCAGCAAAGGCGTTTCTCATCCTAATGGAGTTGTTGGGACTTCTGCTAGCACAATTTCACATAAAGATTTGGTTTCTCATGTTTTTATTGAGTTTGAAAACCCCTTCAAATTGGACAGTCATGAAATACAGGTAAGTGCCACTATTGAAAGTAACTGCTCAGATGAGTTTGTCATTTGCAAAAATGACATATTTTTAGAAAAAATTTCCTTAAAAATTATTTCTTTGCAGTTAGAAGTGGCTTATTTAGAAGAATGTGTTAGACTCTGCTGTGTACCTCGTGGCTTAAGATTATTTAAATTTCCTGTGTTAAACAAGGGGACACTTTGTACCAGCAATTGACTGAACTTTTTAATGGTACTGGTGTCATCTTGATGAAAATGTAGGTCGCCCATTGCAAATGTAATATTACTAACTTAAAAACTGTCATGGATGCTCTGGACATGAAAGTTGGGTGGGGTCCAAATGTTTCCAGTGGTTTTCTACTTTATATCAAGGATTCCATCAAAGTAGATAGGCAGAGGGTGACCATTATTAATAGGAAACAAAGAAAATTGAAGAGGGACTTGGTTGCCTATGAAGACAAGACTGCCTATCCTTTACCTAAATGTTTAACATCAGTACAAACTGTGAAACCAACTGGTGCATTTGATAGTACTAATGGTCTTACAGAGGCAGTTGCTTCTACTTCTGTTTCTAGTCAGTGTGATGCTCGCAATACGAATGTTGCTAATAATTCTCCCAATGTTGGTGTTGCTGTGTCCACAATGAATGGACCTGTTTTAATGGACAAATCAGGGGTGTAAAGAACCATGAGGTGGTCAAAAGAAGTTCAGGCCACACACAAGAACGAACAAGGGAAGAAAGGCAACAACAGGAACAGAAACAACAAAAAGAGAACTTAAATTTTTGTATAGACATTTTAAATTTGTCTGATGTTAACTTAACAGATGACACCTATAAGGTGTTACAATGTGATTTTACATTTATTCCTTCCAACAACGTGAATGTAGTGAATTTGTTTGTGAATTTTAAGTTATACTTAAGAAAGTTGAATTTGAAGTTAATTTTTGATGATTTGTCTACTTCTGTTTTACTCACAGAACAATGTAAATGTAGAAATACTTATAATCCTGCCTTATGCTCTTCCTTACAAGTTACTATATGAACAGCATTTAGTGACATTAGTAAATGGTCCCACAGTACAGATAATCTTACTCAGGGAGAGAGGAAAGCATTAATTGACTTAGCTACTAACAAGAATCTGAGAGTAATGAAGGCAGATAAGGGTGGGGCCCTAGTCAGTATGCATACTGTGGACTATGAAAATGCTATGCTGCAACTTTTGAGTGACCATAGAAACTACAAACAGGTCAATATAAATGAAGTTTTATTGTGTTTCAAGCATATTGACCCTTTATTATTTGATTTGTTTTGTCAAGGTAATATTGGACACTCAGTATATATGTTTTTACAGGCTGAACATCCGAAGTTAGCAGTTCTCTTTGGTATTCCTAAAGTCCACAAATGCAGAAGTGACTCCCCCTTTTAGACCCATAGTGTCAGCAGCATACTTTAAGACTGAACCAATTTCTATTTGGTTAGATAAAATTTTGAAACCTATTGTTCAACGTTCAACATTTTATTTAAAAGATTCATGGCATCTATTAACGTGAATTTAATTTGGAAAATTTTGATGTCAACTATATTTTTTGTAACACAATGTAATTTTCCTTTATGCAAGTATAGATCAAGAAGCTGGAATTGATTTATTTAGGGAATATTTGACTGGTCATACTGATTTTGACAATGACATGATTAACACTTTGTGTGTTTTGATGGAAATGATTTTGGAAAGTAATTTTTCCAAGTTTGGAACTAGTATTTTTCAGCAAATCTCTGGTGTGGCCATGGGTTCTAGAGTGGATCCCTCTTTTGCCAATCTAGTTATGGCTATGTGGGAGATGAAATTTCTTCTGACGCATCCTTTGGCTAAGAACATTTTATTTTACAGGCGTTACATTGATGATTTTTTTTTTTTGTTTTGTATTTTTTTTTGTAGCAAGGGAACATTGACACTTTCCAGTTATTCTTGCAAGATCTGAGTGGTTCAACCAGTTTTTTGAACTTTACCCTGGGATGGTTTGGGAAAATAATAGACTTCCTGGATATTCATTTGGAACTACTTGATGACAGGTTTAGTTTCAGTAGTAGTATCCATAGGAAATCTACCTTTGTCAATCAGTACCTACACAGGGACAGTCTTCACCCCACACATATGAAAAGAGGGGTTGCCAAGGGATAACTTATAAGATTGAGTCATTGACCAGTGAAGATTCTGATTTTGATAGTGAGGTTAACAAACTGACTGGATTTTTTATAGCCAGGGGATATGATTTGTTTTGGTTACATAACATTGTTGTTGAAGTTATAACTCAGAGACAGTTTAGCTAGACCCATTTTGACAGGCAATTTCAGTGTAGCAAGTAGGGTGAATCAAAACAACAAGGTGTTTGAGCTTGCCTTCCCATTGCCCATTTCAGATGGAATGGACATTATTAGGCGTGTTATCATGGAAAATTGGAAGGCGATGCTTGGACATTCTGAATTGGTGAAAGTCCTGTGTAATGAACCTTTGATCACTTATAAAAAGGCATGTAGCATAAGAAGTATACTTGAAAGTACTTCTAAGACATCATACAAGGGGGTCAATGACCCTGTTGGGACTTTTGCTTGTGGTCATTGCAGACAATGTAGATACATAGGCAATTCAGGTTCTGTTGAGTTGAAACATTTCAAGAAAGTTATTTGGGCAAAGAACAGATTTACATGTGATTCTGTGAGTATTGTTTATCTCACAATATGTAATTCTTCACCAATTTTTATGTTGGCAAGACCATCAGGTCACTAAGCAGAAGGATTTATGAACATGTGTTGGCAGTGAGAAACAAAGACAGGAATAATGCACTGGCACATGTTTTATTATGTAACAATTTTAAGAACTTTACATTCTTTGTTTTAGACAAATTAGCTTGTGGTCCTTTGGTTGGTAATTTCAAAGCCTTATTAGAATGTAGGGAAACTAAATGACAGATAGCCCACCAGGACTAAATGAAACTATTAACATCAAGTGTTTTCTTCAGTTACAAAGGCTTTGATGTAGTGAGCCAAGTTGTTCACAAAAAGGGCTTTATTTGATGAAACACTGTGTAGTATTTTGTTATTGTTGACTTATATATATAGTTTTAAGTTTTATACATATGCAATGTTAAAATAATTTGTAGTGTATTTTTACATTTTCATGACATCACAGTAGCTATTTAAATAATTTATTTGAAGTATTTTGTCACTGGATGATTTTTTTTGCACATGACAAGTATTTAAAGGGTGGTTTAAAGTTTTTCCCCCGGATTCATGAAGCTCGGCACAAGGCCGGTGTAAGGCCTGCGCCGGCCGTGCGGCGTATATATGGTGTAGTAGCACCATATGCATATTAATGAAGGTGTGCTGCCACCACATTCATGTGCATAGGTCACGTGCGCGAGTGTATGGGGCATTACTAAGCTGCGCCAGGAGGCATGTCAATGTCGGCTGTCGATGAGCAACCTAAACTGCTGAATATTATAGTCTGCCTGCAATAGTAATCGCACCTATCAGTGTCCATGGATAATGAAACGTATGCAAAGCATGCAAGACAGTTCCTGGCCACACAAAATTGAGAACCAAACAGAAATGCACGCAACACAATATGAGTTTCCGTCCATGGAACAAATGATATTTAAAATTGTGTGTCCGTAATGTACTGCACTGTAAGTAGTTATACCCAGTGGAAGTGAAGCGCATCATGTCAGCGCACCGCCAATACACACGTCTAGCCCCATGGGCAGGGTCACCAGCAGTCCCACATTGGTAGTGATAGTACACAGCTGGGCAGTTGTGGCCATATAACAACCGTAAAGAAACCTGACAGTCCAAATTGTATACCAAGCTCACACAAACATATGAATATTAAAATGTGCTATACACATGAACAGGAACGTAACCGGCACATACACATAGGATGCTATATGTGGAACCAGGACATCCAAATGCAGAACCCATGCATGCAAATGCAATATGCAACAACCCCTGTATAGCACATAACCCACACCCATGTCCGAATGTCCACCAAATCCAGCTACCAGCCTTGCGCAGCCATACACCTACACATAGCGAGTATTCCCCATATGTAGTAGGAAGTATCGTCCTAGGCAGTGTCATGATTGCAAATATGTATCCCACGTTTGTAAACATCCCATCACAGTTACGTAAATCCAAATGCCCGCGCGTTCATGTTTTGGCAAAATGTGTGTACATCCCGTGTAGGATAAGTAACCTGTTGAAACCTCAGAGTTGTTTACACGCCACGGTGTCTAGTACTATACACATCTGGACAAAACATGTATGTGTAGTCACGGTACTGTTCAGTTTCTAGACAGACATGCAAAACATACTACACAGGATGGAACACCTGTCCACCATGCAGGTTGGGTTGCCACCTGTTCAGATGCCCAAGGTGGGACATCCTTTGTAGAAATGTGAGAATTTGCAGGATAAAACATACCCCCGGCCAGTGCAAAGGACAGAATTACACTTATATGCCAAGATAAAAGCTTATTTCATAGCATTTGAAATTCTTATGCTATCCCAAATAATAGTTATGTGTTTCAGATATAAAATACCTGTATCATGCAACTAGTAAAGAAAATAAAAAATATACTTTTGTCTTAAAATCACAGGACATTTGCCATGTCTTAGGTTTCATCGCAGGACACAACTGTCCAAAGTGGGACTTCCCCTTGCAAAGAGGAACAGGTGGTAACCCTACTCCCCACTGAATTATCGACAGTATATATTCAACTCAATCACATACCGACACCACCTCTCAACCTATTACAGCAACAAAATCTGGACAAAGCCTAAAATGATGGGTTGACAAATAGGGACAGATATAAATACTGCTCTCACAAACTTTGAAAGTTCACAGAATAATAGTATGTACATTAGCATGAAATGTGAAGGATGTGGGGTAGTCCCCGAGTATTACAGAGGTCCGTACATTTTTACTGTAACAAACCTTCACATATGTTGACTGTACTACTGCATACCTGTAGTTAATTCATAGTTAATTCATGTGCAAAATAATAATCCTCGTATGAATGAATACAGGAAATAGTCAAATGTGAATTGGAACACCACTCACCTTGGATTATGTATTGTAACCACCCCCCACCCATATTATGTATTGCCAACATTATAAGCTACTGACAGGTGCCCAAACACCTGTGTCTGTAAACACAGGTAAAATAATGTGAATGGGAACACCACTCACCGTGGATTATGTATTGTAACCAACCCCACCCATATTTTGTATTGCCAACATTATAAGCAGCTGACAGGTGCCCAAACACCTGTGTCTGTAAACACAGATAAAATGTTTAAAATGGACAAACTCTGTCCATGTGCTTTGTCTGACATTTGAACACGGTCAGGGCAGTTCCGTTCACCAGGCGGACAAGCCTAAACCCAGATCACCACATGAACACCCTGACAATTAAAGACCTGTATGTGTCAGGACTATAAGCCTTGGGGTTCTGAATATCCCTGCAGTGATTAAATATGCAGCTTGGGTCCAGAGCAGTAGGGAATAGGGAATGTGTAATATGTAGTACCGCATTTTTCCCAGCAGGAGAATGGATGCCTGTGTCGTAAGTGAAGCGGTGAGGCATATGTTAATGTAGCTATGTACTATGGGTATGCATATAAATGAGTCAGAACACCAAAAGTATAGTGGTTACAGCATTCGGCCAACGTGAATGCAGTCCCGGTTCAACTAAGACTACAGCACATATAATGTTAAAGTGTAATGAATGTGTCTGTGCTGTACAGACATTTAAATATGTAAAGGTGAACGTGTGTTTCGCATACGTCTGTTAACCAGATTACAGATAATTTACTGGTACTGTCACAAGTAATAAAGCCCACGTAAGCACAAAGACTTAGTAAACATATGTAACCCACAATAAGGATATGCATGTGCCCACAATAAGGAAATGCAAGTGCGCCTGTGTGTGTGTGATCCGCTCACAGCATAGTAAATGAATGCTGTTTCTCCCATGTTAGATATACATGGCTCAAACCTGTTAACCCCATAAAGTATGAAACCGGACAAAGGCATGCAAACTACCGGTACAAATAACGACAAACCCCAGATATGTGCCAGAACAAACATAGAAAGTGGATAGAATAACGGGTGTGTCAGTAGCATGGATTCTCTGAAGGGTATGCAGTCGTAACCTGAACTGCTTGCCAGTATTTCCCACCGTAAGTCTTAAAAGAAATGCCACTACATTGTCAGATAGACACAAGTTTATGTAAAACACACCGAAGATAAAGAGGCAACCAGCTGTACACTCTGCGACAATCTGTACAGTGGAAAGGTATGGTATGGATATAGATATATGTGTATACACATAATCCACAGACGTAAACCAAAACAAATTATGAAATGAGGATTGTACATGTATATATGTATATACAACAAACATATGTCCCGTAGATATGACATATGTACATAAATAGGCGATGTTATAGCTAATATGGGTAGACAAACAGACATGCACGAAAGGTGAATAAACCGCTGCCTTCCAAACCATTGGCCAGAAAGTGACAGTCCAGCAAGGTCTACACTTTAAACATGCATATAGGTGTCCATTGCAGGACCCCAAAAATTGATCCATACATAGTGTCAACTGACATTGACGCAAAATAAGTGACCTCAGCAAATACGATATAGCTGTACATGCAACAGTAGCAAGTGCAAGGGTAATGACACATGTGTCGATAGAATGTATGACGTATGAACTGATATCCGAAGAGTGGGGAGTGCATATAAGTGTCTCCACACTTCAGTAACGCTCACATTAAACATGTGTAATGGGTACTGTGGAGGGTTGTCAGGTATGGGAATCATGGGTATGCAGAAATGGGCCGAGGTGTTGTTTGGCAGAGATTTCGTAGGCCCTCCCCGTGGGAGTGATGTGGGTATAGCACACACCTATATTCTCAATAATGGGGCAAACCATCCACTGGATACTGCTTAAACCATTTTGGGAATATGTAGGGCCCTATATCAGTGTCATGTAGGCAATTATCGTGGATGGACATGCGTACGACCAAGATGGTAACCATAACTGGCAAACTGTCAGAATAAGACAGCTGCACTAAGGCATAGTACATGAAATACAAATAGGGACTATATTAGATATACCCCAGACAAAGTCAGAACTTTGATAGAATACTGGCGTAGCCAGGAATACGAATGTTATGAGTGTTACTAATCATGTAATAGAAATGTCAGTCAATATTATTTAACCGCACAGTTTGTAATGCCTTGCCAGCAATTTACCAGAAAGGCACATTACTATGACAAATGTAACAAGGGCAAATGTCAAACGTCAGGGCGTTTACCCATAATGTGTACAGGTTAGGGGTATGAAGGTAACCTGTCCAAAATACATGTACAGAACTAGTGATACTAGGTGGACAGGTGAGAAGAAAGACATCAGGACAAATGAGAAAACATGTACAAGTCATACGCATGTACTCCGACAAATGTGAATGACAACGTATGCCCTGTGAATGTCAGTGTGGAAGGTTAATAGACTCAAAAGAAATATGTCCCTCAGGGTGTCATGCAGTGTCACTGTAACAATGTCCAGTCCCCCATACTCGTACGTGAGCTCTGCCACTGACGGAAAGCACAAATACCGGCGCACACATATGGCACATGATAGACTAATTAGTGTGGATAAGCAGCTGTTGGCCTGTGTGAGGAATACAACCCTCTGGGTGGGTGTGTCCTGCAATATAAATGTAATGGCATGTGGCCTGTGATGCCACCATACAGTGTGTGTATTGGTGTCAGAAAGTTGATATCTTGTATCAGACACATACTCAGCAACTGTACAGATTTACGCAGAATGTGCAGAGTTCTGCCTCATATGTTTGGTGTGTTCCACGTAACATCAGTACCATTCTGGCACATTCCTGATAACTGAAGTCATGAAATAATGACAAACATGTGTGTTTAAGACACCAAATCCATCAGAAAAGCCATACTAATGCAAAACCTATTATTGTGTCAACTATCTATGTTTGTAAGAGCAACATGTCAATACTGCCCCTATGTGTCCCACTATCAGATAAGGCCTTGTCCAGAAGTTTGCTCTAGGAGGTGGAGTGGTATGATCAGAAACAGATACATGTGTGAGGAAACAGCATTATCGACTGCAAGATAACGAAGAAGGTATGAAATGCGCTGCAGTAGGACGTTCAGTACTGTCCGCAGGTATGTGCTGACATGTCAAATGACACAGCAGTCTACATGAAGTACCTATAGGGCTATCACCTTTACAAATGATGATAGTTGGGCATACCCACAGCCATGCACACAGCACAAATAGACATACACACAGCAAAACTAGGCCATGATACATGAAGCCTCCGGTATGTACGAGTATAGTGCGAGTACAGCAAGGATAGATGTCTGCCAAGATATACAGCAAACGCCTGTAAGGGCATGTAACACCACCCGTAACACAGACGTTGCATGGACAATGTTGGGATTTGCAACATACCCCATTGGTATGTGAAAGCTATGCAAATATGCGATACATGAAACAGTCAGCTGTCCATGCAAGAGCAGAGTTATGGGCAGAAAATATATATATATATATATATATATATATATATATATATATATATATAGAGAGAGAGAGAGAGATACAGACATACACACACAGACACACACACACACACACACACACACACACACACACACACACACACACGTGGCAGGGTTGTGAGCAGAACACGAACGTAACCACTGTACCACACAACAGCATTACGCAGTGACAGAACGTGCAACCGTGAGTAGTGGATCACGGAAATCACATAGGCATAGGTCTAGCCTGTAGACGGCGGCATCAAAGGCAAAGACGCCGCACAGATGTTATGGTGAGTGAATACTGTAAAAGCAATGTACTGTTGTCATGCAGCTGGAAACACACACACACTTGGCAGGGCTGGTTATTGAACTTACACATAACTACCCTATCACACTACAGCATGACGCATTTACAGAATGCGCTACCAAGATTACTAAGCACAGCAGACCCACAGGCATTCTACTAGGTGCGTGTAAACATCCGCAAAGGCAAAGACGTCAGCAGGATATATCTGTGGTGCGAAGCATCTAAAAGCATAACCTGAGTCCCCAGGCGGACGGGAGCATGCACACACACACACACACACTTGGCAGGCCTGGGAATCGAACTTACACCTAACTATCCTATCACACTACAGCATGACACATTTACAGAACGCGCTACCGAGATTACTAAACACAGCAGACCCACAGGCATTCTACTAGGTGCGTGTCAACATCCGCAAAGGCAAAGACATCAGCAGGATATATCCGTGGTGTGAAGCGTCTAAAAGCATAACTTAAGTCCCCAGGCGGACGGGAGCATGCACACACACACACACACACACACACTTGGCAGGCCTGGGAATCGAACTTACACCTAACTACCCTATCACACTACAGCATGACACATTTACAGAATGTGCTACCGAGATTACTGAACACAGCACTCCCAGAGGCATACTTCTAGGTGGGTGACATCATCATCCGCAAGGCAAAGAGACGCCGATAGGGAATGTATGTGTTGTGAGGCATCTAAAAGCATTACTGTGTCCCCAGGCAGCTGGAAACACACACACACACACACACTTGGCAGGGCTGGGAGTTGAACATACACCTAACTACCTTATCACACTACAGCATTATGCATTTACAGAACACGCTACCGAGATTACTGAACACAGCACTCCCAGAGGCATACTTCTAGGTGGGTGATATCATCCGCAAAGGAAAAGACGCCGATAGGGAATGTATGTGTTGTGAGGCATCTAAAAGCATTACTGTGTCCCCAGGCAGCTGGAAACACACACACACACACACACACACACACACACACACACACACACACACACACACACTTGGCAGGGCCGGGAGTTGAACATACACCTAACTACCTTATCACACTACAGCATTACACATTTACAGAATGCGCTACCGAGATTACTGAACACAGCACTCCCAGAGGCATACTTCTAGGTGGGTGACATCATCCGCAAAGGCAAAGACACCGATAGGGAATGTATGTGTTGTGAGGCATCTAAAAGCATTACTGTGTCCCCAGGCAGCTGGAAACACACACACACACACACACACACACACACACACACACACACACACACACACACACACACACACACACACACACACACACACACTTGGCAGGGCCGGGAGTTGAACATACACCTAACTACCTTATCACACTACAGCATTACGCATTTACAGAACATGCTACCGAGATTACTGAACACAGCACTCCCAGAGGCATACTTCTAGGTGGGTGACATCATCCACAAAGACGCCGATAGGGAATGTGTGTGTTGTGAGGCATCTAAAAGCATTACTGTGTCCCCAGGCAGCTGGAAACACACACACACACACACACACACACACACACACACACACACACACACACACACACACACACACTTGGCAGGGCCGGGAGTTGAACATACACATAACTACCTTATCACACTACAGCATTACACATTTACAGAACGCTTTACCGAGATTACTGAACACAGCACTCCCAGAGACATACTTCTAGGTGGGTGACATCATCCGCAAAGGCAAAGATGCCGATAGGGAATGTTTAGAGAGTGAGCAGTCTGAAAGCATATTACTGTCCCAAGGTAGACGTAGACAAACACAGCAGTGCTGTCATCGGGCCAAGTAAATATCTACGGAGCACTACAATACTAAATAGATATGGGATGCGCCACAGACAGTACACCCTTCGAGACAGCAACCAGTGTGTTCAATGTAGGCATCCATCGTGACATTGAAAATGGACATCTGTTGCCTGGATGACCACCATGGCTATACAGGATGTCAATGGCCATGCCCACATGCTTAGTATCACACGTCTGTTTGGAATGTACTGTGTGTCCATCTACACAACAGCGTACTGGGCATGCTCACACACTTAGCAGTTGCAAAGGGCCATCTTGCATGCACACGGATTCTAATCATGGTAGGGCACAGTTTGGAATGTACTGTGTGTCCATCTACACAACGGAGTACTGGGCATGCTCACACACTCAGCAGTTGCAAAGGGCCATCTTGCATGTACATGGAGTCTAATCATGGAAGGGCGCAGTGTGGAATGTACTGTGTGCCCATCTACACAATGGCATACTGGGCATGCTCACACACTTAGCAGTTGCAAAGGGCCATCTTGCATGCACATGGAGTCTAATCACAGAAGGGCGCAGTGTGGAATGTACCGTGCAAGGGCCATCTTGCACACAACTGCATACATGGACTGTACTGTGTGTCCATCTACACAACAGCATACTGGGCATGCTCACACACTTAGCTGTTGCAAAGGGCCGTCTTGCATGCAGATGGAGTGTAAACACGGAAGGTCTCAGATTGGACTGTACCGTGTGTCCATCTACACAACTGTGTACATGGACTATACTGTGTGTCCATCTACACAACAGCATACTGGGCATGCTCACACACTTAGCTGTTGCAAAGGGCCGTCTTCCATGCAGATGGAGTGTAAACACGGAAGATCTCAGATTGGACTGTACCGTGTGTCCATCTACACAACTGTGTACATGGACTGTACTGTGTGTCCATCTACACAACAGCATACTGGGCATGCTCACACACTTAGCTGTTGCAAAGGCCTGTCGTGCATGCAGATGTAGTGTACACATAGAAGGGCACAGTACAGAAGGGCACAGTAAGGTATAACTGTCCTCACGCACAGGGCGGTCACACATGCAGTGACCTGTACACACACAGCTGCCATCACAGCTGTCACAGGTGCAGGTCACACACGTACACACTGCAGTGTACACTGTAGCTGTAAAGTCAGCACCATGTCTTTGGTGCAGCACTACACAGCCTTACAGTACCACAACACCATGTGACACATGACCACTGGGCTGTACAGAGGTGTACACCAGCTGTGCAGAGTACACATGTACCAACAGTGTTATGCATTGCAATGATACCAGTATACATGCACAGGTCGGCTCAAGACATACCATGGCCCTTACACAGCTGTGACACCTGACTGTTGCTGTACACCAATGAACACACGTCTGGATATGTCATACATGTGATTGTGTGGATGTGTGCATGGACTGCACACACAACACATACATACATAGCCTTTGATGTACCTCGTGCATAACAGTGGCCTAATCAATGCTACACACGCGAATGGAAGGTGGGCCCATGTCTGTTGAATGCTCACACTACAGGGGTAGCAATGTTGACGGGACACATACCCTTGTACTGGTCGCCTGTGACACCCGTGATATCATACCACAGTCCATGTGTTATGTATGTCAACACACATGTCCAACAATAGCAATGCATACAAACATGGCAACAGGAGACATGTGACATCTGTACTGTGCATGCAGCAACCATGCATGTGCAGTGGCCGATGTCCGTAACATAGTTGCACCTACCTACAACATGCAGTCGCAATGCAGACCCATCATTGACACCTGTATACGGTGACATACAAACAGCACATATGGAGGGATGTGTGTACATAATGTGGTGAACCACCTGTGTAGATGTATGTGTGCAGGGGGTGGCTCACAGTTGTGTCACACACCATCCTATCATGCTATGTGCAAACAGTACGCTATGTCGCTGTTACGTGACAGTGCTGACATAATGCATACACAGCGGTCAGGTGTTACCAACTATATGTCACATGGCACCTGTAACACCTACAACCTCCCATGTGCATATAGCAGCACATTTGCCAGATATAGCGTTGGTACACATAATGCAATCAATACCGCTGCATGTCTATCAAACGTGTCATCATATGGCAGGTGTATCATTCCCAGCACTGCCATGTGTGTCTGAATGTGTGACCAGAGATGCCACATATCACGGGGAATATGTCCCAGTTGTTACACATCCCTGTACTCCGTTGTAGAGATCTGTACATACGTCTGTGTGGGAAGCATGACGTCGGCCGGTGTGGTGCATCACACACGTCGGCTGTCTGTATACACATGTGTGGTCACCACAGTGTGTGCGTGTCTGTATGTATGTCTGGTGCTTGGTGTGAGGGTGTATGCTAATATACGGTGAGAAATGATCACTAACCCGACGTGGTGACTAACCCGTAATGGTGATGCATTGCACTACCCTGTTGATGCCATAGGTCCCAGCCATACTGGCTACCTGTGCATGTTCCTTCTCTGTGACACATCGTGTGGGTGCATAGTACTGTGAGGGTGATGACCACATAGGCAAGGGTCCCCACCTGCACACTATGGGGTATGCGTTATAGTGGTGTACACCCCGTGAATGTGGCCATGTTCCCGTACTGTTACAGGGTCCTACTGCTGCACAGTGTGGCCTCCAGCTACCAAGTGACTCCTCACATCATAATTGGCCAGACCGCTGTGTAGAACCCCTGCACCATGTCACCATACCTGCAATGTGTCCTGCTATGTATGTCACATCTCTGTCCAGTGTAGCCTGTGACACTGACCACATGCGTCAGGTGCAGTATATGTGCGGACATCTGTGTCATGTTGGTGTTTCCAACAGTCAGGTTGAGGGTACATGTAGCATGCTGATATTGCCAGACATGCCTGTGAGTAATCCACAGTTACACGTGGGGGACTGCAAACACTGCTACCTGTAGGCACATGCAAGTACACCATAGGAGGGAACCAGGGTATCACAACCAACATGGTGCTACAGATGTAACCGAGACACATACCGTGAACACATCACAATGCATGCTGCACCTGCTCTACATGGTATGACCGGTGCATGTCAACAGTACACAACCTATGTCACATACACATCTCTCAGTATTCACACACAACTACTGCAACATACACATCCCTCACTATGCATACACAGGTAATATTACATACACCTCTCACTATGCTGTTCACCCTGTGCATCAGAATATTTGTGCATAACCCTGCACCGATGGTGTGGATGACGGGGATGCGGCACAGGCTTCATCATATGCACAGGGTGATATGTTTGCCAGGGGCATAGGCTGCACCAATGGATAACATCATGTGTGTGTGTAAGGGCCGGTCAGTTGATTGGACATGTCTGTGCAGAATGCATGTGGATGTTGTGGAGCCCTACAGTTGTGTTTGGTGTGTGCGTGTATGAGTGTACACAGTTCTGCCATTTGTGAGGCCTACACGGGGTATAATTGACAGCCCCAGATTGTACAGAGCAGGTTGTACAGCTCACTGTGTCCATCCACGGCCATGTGACCTGTGCCTGCCTGGGGTTGCACGGGCACTACCAGCTGGAGGTACAGAGTGGCTACTGTCTGACAACACATGTCCGCTGTAACCGTGTCCCCACTGAGAACGTCCAGGGCCACGTCCACTTGGCCTGCTGTGTCCTGGTGTTGACAGCGGAGCACCAGCTGCACTGCTACTGCTACTGGCACTATGGGAGCGGGCATGTGAGGTGGCATGCTCACGTCAACCTACACTAGGTGGTGTTGCTGGCCTACGTCCATGTGGCCTACGCCTCACTCCTACCAGATGTTCCAGCACAGACAGCTCCCGCTCGTGGATTGCCATGCCTTGGTCAAGGATTCCAACCATTTCACCTAATCACCTACCCAGAACATTAGCAATCTGCTGTTGAGCATTTGCCAATGCCTGGATGTTGTCATTTAGGGTATGGATAGCAGCCCTCTGCAGCCTCTGCCCTTCTCTGTTCTGCTGCTCAGCACGTGCCTGTGCCGCCATTACAGTCTGGAACATGCGTCTGGTGATACCAGCTGATGCGCTCTGTCCTGCAGGTGCATGTCTGCCAGAGGTCCTCCTATGAGCAGCACCAGCCACATGCCTGTGTGGCACATCTGCAGTCATTACATTGACACCATGGTGTGTAGACACACCTTCTGTAGCCACCACACATTCCTGTTCCATGCTAACAGACACTGACTGTCCTTCCTCTATGGCCACTGGTGATGTGGTATGTGTTGGCAGCAGAACTGTGTGCGGGGAAGAGGGGGACATAGCTGGGATGGTAACCATTGGCACAGATTCAGCCCCTGACAACCCTGCCTGTATCTCATGCATATGTTCATCACAGCTAGTATCTGTGGAGACACTAACATCAGATGGACCGCAGGAGGGTAACACACCTACATCTGTGAATGCAAAGAAATACTGTAAAGTACAATAGACACACACACACACACACACACACACACACACACACACACACACACACACACACACACACAGACACACACACACACAAACACAGACACACACAGACACACCATGCATGTGATTTGTCAGATGGCATGCAGCATGCCTGCGATACAGCAGAGGGCATGCAGCTCAGACCTTAATAGTATTAGTAAGCATACCTCCCTGGGGTGCACACTACAGCAAGCAGGTGTCATATCAGTAGCCATGCAGTTCACACAATCATGGTAGTATGCATGCATCCCCGTGATACATCATGTGGCCCAGAACAGGATAACAGTACACATGGCTGACGTGACCTTGACATGTAATCTGCTGACATGTGCATTAACATGCATACATGTTTGACACAATGGTGTCCTGACACATGTACAGCATCATAATGGGCTTCACATTGCAGTGTTGTGTGTATGCCCTACAGATAGAATGCATGTTTAGCAAATGTGCATGAGCATGGGAGGGTAGTGTGAGCCATCTGCATTGCTATACAGTGTGAAGTACAGACACTGTGCCATTGCATGGCATCATGAGGCATCTATGTTGCTGTAGAATGCATAATATGTACACATTGCATAGCCATAACTGCAACACAGTCATGATGTTCAACAGATCGTATATGGTAGACTTCAGTGACACCTCCAGTAGCTGTGCACAGGCTTTTAGGTTGTCCAGTGTACCACATCAACTGTATAATCGGTCAACTAAGGCTATAATTGGACCATGTGTGGACAATGTGCAACAGGGTGTATACACATCTCATGTACTGTGTGGCTACATGTCTCTGGCCATCCCCCATGGCCATGTGTGCACGTGTTGGCCAATTGTGTGTGATGGCCATCTATCTCACATGTCTGTGTTGTCCCATATGACATACACCCATAGATGTCAGATATGTCACAATCCACAGGGCTATGCAGACAACGGGTTGTATGTTTGGTATGTGGGGTATAGGTCATGCGATAGTGTGACAATATTGCAGACAGAACACTACATGTCTGGGACATGTCATGTGGCACATCACAATGTGTGCACCCAATGCAGGGGCATATGACACAATGGTGACACCTGTGGGCTGCACATATCACAGCTTACTGTGTGGTACTGTGTGCATACCACACATGTTGTTCCAATGCATACTACATATGCCTTCATTGTAGAACACCTCCACCGTTGTATGCACAGCTGACCACACATGTCACAATGACAAGTACTGTGGTTTCAAGTCGGTGTATCATTATGTTTGTATATATTGCACATGGGTGGCCTGTGTGAATGAAGGGTGGTGCGACCTGCATATCGTGACTGGAACAAACATCAGGTGTGCAAGTGTTAACTGGCCACATGGCAAATAGATCTACACTGTAACATGCCTGATACTGATGACAGTCTCACCTGCAATGGTCTCATGTCTGTGTGGCACACCAGAGGTACCTGTTTAGGGGTGACACACCAGTATGAACATTATCCATGACTGTATGACAGCCACAGGTTGCACTGTGCATGTGAACACAT
The DNA here is from genome assembly GCF_019279795.1 of Protopterus annectens. NCBI lineage: Eukaryota > Metazoa > Chordata > Ceratodontiformes > Protopteridae > Protopterus > Protopterus annectens. The sequence continues at coordinate 1,230,231,093 of NC_056737.1, forward strand.
TCACCTGTGTAATAGCATATAGTATACACATGTGTGCATACACAACGTAGCATACTGTAGTATGCAGCATGTGTGTCCACATACCTTGCATAAGTTGTTACTTTACATAATGTACAGCGACACATGCAACTACATGGGATATTATAGCCATATGTGCAGTACTGACTTACCAGGCAACTCCAGGCTCATTGGTTGGGAGACACCCACCTCCACGATGGCAGCTAGTGTTTCTGGATGCTGTTCACTGGGTGTCCCCAGACTGGCCAGTAGCTCCTCGGTGTCTGTGAGTGGGGGCTGGGTTGGTGGCCCACCACCTGTTCCACCTTGTTCCCTGGCAATTGCAGTGGCAGGCTGTTTTGCATGTCGTAAAAAGTCAGTGCAGTGTCTGCGCACCTGCTGGTAGGTGCGGTTATGGCCACCCACATCGTTCACCCTCCTGCGTAGATCCTGCCACAGGTCATCCCGCTGCTGGGCATGCTGTGGCACATGGCTGAACAACAAGTCATAGTTGTCATGGAGCTGTGGGATGAGGACATCATCCTCCTGGCGGGTGTATGCTGGAAGGCGTGTACGGGGCATTATCTGTAAGACATAATGATGGTGACAGGTCACAGTTTCAGAGATGTACAGAGATACTGCTGCACATACATTTCTATGACATCTACTGCATCTGCACAGTTATCTTTGCAAAGCATCATGACACTGACATGACTTTCGTGTTTGTGTCACACACATGTCACACCCATTATGCATTGGATATCATCACCATATATGTGTGTCACCTCATTACAGTGTTCATACTCCATGTAAATGCTGTCTTGCTGTGGGCATGTCTATTTGCCTGCACTTGTGTTCTTACCTATCTGCACATGCCTGGATGTGTCCACGGTACTGCTGTTGACCTGGATGCTGTGTATATGTCACATATCAACACAGACACAGCCGTAATGGACTTGAGCAGTGACAATGCACACATATGCATGGACACCTGTACATGCATGTGTTTTGCCATATACATCTACACAGCACTGTACAACTGTTCAACATCCTGCCACGGATCGCCTGTATTGCACATGTGATAGACATGGGACAATGGCTAGTCAGACGACATTCGCAGGGATGGTTATCAACCATAGCATGTGTGGGCATGGTTTCCAAGCTGTAACAGACAGCCATTGTGCCACCACAAGGTGCATCAGTGCTACATTACTGATCCAGTCAGTTGATTGTACATCTACCATGCGGCCATCACACCATGTATGACTGGGATGACATGTGCAGCTTTGATGGACAGGGTTGCATGGTATGGCAGGAGTATGTCACATATATGGCACAGGAATCTGTCCAGCTTGGGGCGATCCTAGTATTAGGATGGTGGCTGTCCATAACATATGTCTTATAGATCAGGATATGGACATGTAGCATGTCCATCATCATGGTGTAGCAAATGTCTTTCTGCAAGGTAGACAGCATGCTGCATAGTGGAGGTGAGGATTGTGAAGGCTGGTATCGCACATCCATGCATAGCCATTACCCCTTAAAGGTGGTATGTGATCCAATATTGGTCACCACAGTGCTGTATATGCCTGTCCAGTGATCTCTGTGCTCATGGATGGCACCCTGACATGACATGGGTACCTCATATGACTACCTAAGGGGCCTGTAGACGTCACCAAGTTGGGAGGTGCACTGCACAGCACCATCCCTTACACAGCGTCCATAATGTTGACCACAGCCTAGGTAGTAGTTTATGGGTACAGGGATGTTCACCTAGCAGTGACAATGCTGGTATCATCCATCAGACTGTGCACATATGTCACACACCTCACCCACACAGCCCAATCTGTATGTTGTTCACAACACTGACACAGCTATACTGATAGGTCATGGCCATTCACAGCCTTACATACACAGAAGCCTAACATTTGTCTGTGTGGTATGGGCTACAATGAGGGTGGGGTACAACACATTAACCCTGTGATACTGTAGCTGGCACTGGTGTGATGTGCACATGTCACTCTTGCACCTTTTGTAGTTGTGAGTCTGTCAACAGGCCACTGGTGGAACACTCCTGTGACATGCAAAGGTATTTGTAATCAAATATCCATGCTGTCTTGTACATCTGTACTGCTAACATCTACAGTGCTAATGGTTCATGGACATGCACACCATACTCAGCAGGGTTATAGTGCGGTGCCACCCTAAATGATTGTCATCACCACTTGTGGGTTGATATTATCCAACACCCTATCTGTATTGTATGGTCATGCTAGGCACTTGTTCAGAACTTGTGAGCATGTCATGAGCAACTGATTACTATAGCACCCATTCCACACCATTTCCCACAGGTACACTGTACACTTCCTAGCTTGCTTATGGTACAACAGCTGTTGTACACATGTAACGCACATATCCTGTGGGACATGGTTGTATATACAGGCATGTCCAACTGTCACGTACCAGTGCTACTGCCTGTCTACATGAGGGATATGTCGTACATGTGGCAATAGAGCAATTGTCTCATGTACACATTCAATGCTCACTTCCCAACATACGACACTACAGCCTGTCGGGGATGCACTTCTGCAGCCGTGCTGGGGGCATAGCTCTCAGGTGTACCTCATTACGAGGAACGTACCTCATTTGGGGTTCTAAAAGGTGCATGTTCCTCAAGGTTCCACATTGAAAGGGTCTGTCACACATTCATTGTTGGAAATTGTTTACCTGCTAGCCATGGCTAAATAGATGGGAATCATATTAATTCATTAGAATATCTTTTTTATACGTAAAACCAGCCTATTTTAGCCATTATATGCCCTTCCTAGTTGAAGCTGTTAGTAAGCCAGTTGTAAGTGTTCCACGTTTTGCCCATTTGTCACACAGTATGAGGGCTAATGTTCCTCATTTTGGGGACAGGAGGTTGACAGCTATGGCTGGGGGTAATGCTGTCACCAACCCTGACTGCACCTGACAGTCATTTGGGGATGTGTAACATTCGCAACACACCCCACCCATCACATAGTCTCACATGATCTACACCACTGGCCACACCTACAAGGACAACTTGTGCAGTACGTCTCCATACAACACACCAGTCATAGATGACTCTGTAGGGAGTCACACTGCAGTTCCACACAGCAGGCTACACAAGGCAATAGTCGCTTACATCTTGCTGTCGGGTAACTGCTTCTGCAACATAACCTATGCACCCATGCCACACCTCACCAGGTACGATGTGACTGTCATTCTCCATGTTAGTGTGACTGCCCTGTGATGCCACTTCACAGACTACGTGTGCAGGGACATGCAATAGCTCACCAGTCTTATAGCCCTGAGGGTGTGGGCCAAGCCCTGGGGAGCATTTTGCATTCATCCAGACACGATACCACTGTACAACAACCGACTGTGTCACTTCAACAGTTGCCTATGCTCCTATTGTCATTCCACAGGCATCTGGTATCTGTCCGCTTTGACTGACCTGGTCAAACACAATGCTGTGCACAGATGACTTGCACCTGTCAACCCTGGGAGTACAACTCACATGTAAGGCTCTTGCTGCTTCTATACTGCCGGTCTTGCACAGTTTCCAATAACTGTCACCGGCAGGACGGGAACTGGCAGGCACGACATGGGGTCATGTGACACAATGCTTGCATCTTCCTTTGTGATGCACGCAGGCAAGGCACACCTTATAATGCACCACTCAAACATCTCTGCAGTGACTGGGACATGCCTCTAGGCTCTGCAGAGCACACCTGCAATGACAGGTTATAGACAGACCATACCTTTCAGGCACATACCTGGACCGGCACACCCACTGCTGAGGGGTTCCCATATCCCACTATGTTTTGCACACATCATGGCAAGTTACTTAGCACAATGCATCAGAGGTGCTCCATGTGCAACTAACTGTGTCCAGGACCGCTATACACATTGTAACAAGCTACAGAGTCAACATCATACCCCACGGGTAACATACCTTCTATGTTGGTATATTGGACAGTGGGCCTCAGACAGCTACTACTGATGTGTGACTGACACTACCGCACACTTCACTGGGATAGCCACTCATGTACTGACACATCCATGAGTCATACCCTCTGCTCTGCTGGATCAACCCATACACACCACCTCCAAGACCTACATTAACCTTGGCATGAACACTACCACCATGTGACTGGTGTTACACACCTGGGGTTATCCCCTCATTGGTGGATTCCGAACATATGCTAATCAACCTTGTTAGCCACATCCCGGCACCACACCCATCACAGCATACACAGTACATGAGTACTACAACACCTACTACAGACGTCTGCTGACAGTGGTTGTTAACATCATGACACCTGTGCAGATGGACAATGCACATACAAATGCTGACACATACCCCAGTGCACTTCATTAGCATGTACACAACTGCATGGATCATGCTATTCCACACAGAGCCATGATGGTACACACCAGATAACAGATGCCACTCTGGTGGTCATGTTCCATGGACATATGATGTACAACAACAGGTGTAGGCTGTTGCACAGTGGTGTACATTCCCATGTGTGGGGTGACTCACTGGTCAGCAGTGGTGGGGCCACAGGGTCCCTCATCACATACTCCAAGACTAGCTACATAAACGTGACTGCCACACATTCCGGGGTGTACCACCAGGCATTATGGTGGTATGTCAGTAGTCGATGGCAACACCCACATCTGCTGTCACATACAACAGTCACTCAGGAACATTGCAGACCCAGGTGATGTTGGCAACATGCTGGAGGATGGATTCAATGCTGACATTACACCCTCTCACTCACTACAGGGCCACAATCCATACATGAACATTGTGGTGTCCCTGTGGTCACAACTACACAGTACTGACCTACACTCTATATGTCCTGAGACACTGGCCCCATGTCACCTTCCAACGACCCAGGCTGTGATGTCCACCAACCTCTGAATTACATATCTCCCCACTAGGCCACCATATTCAGTAATAGCCTTGTTTCAGACATTGTAGCCCCTGAATGGCACACAGCAGCATTTATCACACTACACACAGGTGGCACCACAATGCACGAGTGGGACAATAGTCCTACACACCTGACTGGACTGTTCTGCATGGCTATGGGGCACATCATCAAGGACGTCATTCACAGAGACATTGTTGGGCTCCTGTCCTTTGCTGCCACCCGGGTTGGGCTTGTTAGGGCCAGAGCATGGCCCCTACACATGGTGGACTCCTTTCATACAGTTACCAGGACAGTTGCTGATGGTACGGGAGTCCACACATCCTACATTGTCCTCTCATTGCTTTTCAGCACCATTCCCCGTTCTGGTATTGACAACATCCACATCCACCTGCACATCGTACCCTGTGTCTCAGGATGTTATGCTACGTGGCTCATGGACAGGACACACAGTGAGGCCAGCATACCATAGTACCTACTACATGTCAGGTACATTTGGCATACCACAGTCCTCAGTCATAGGGCCCCTCATGTTCAGTATATGCTTCCCTGTGGAACAGGCTAGCACAGGGGACTTTCCCTGCCTAGCTTTCAAACCCCTGCATACCAAGTGCCATGATTGCTCCATCAGCTGATACTGACTCCAACCATACAGGTGTCGCTGTGACAGATACATAATATGACTATCATGGCATCAAGCTGCATGACACAAGGAGCATGCACATCACCTTTGCATTACACCATTCACCCACTGACTATCACATGGATGGTAGTCCCCTACATACATATCACATTGCACATGTTTGCAGTACACACATATTTCGCACCCACTCCTGTGGTTACCGTATTGCCACTGTGGCATGGATATCCTTCTACGTGGCCACACCTATCTGTACTGGGTGTGTAGCTGGTACATAGGCACCCATTGTACCTCTGAACTCAAGACATCTACACACATTCAAGGGTACACCACCCCATTTAGGGTGTACCTTACACAACAGCTACAGTTTTACATGCCACAACATTAACACTGAGCTCTGACAGTTTAAATATGCGGCTGCACTATGGACACCACATCTGTACACATTTGCATACTACATACTCAGGGGTGACCTCTGCTGATCAGACAGGGCCCATGTCCACAACATTATTAATGGATATACTCCTCATACGCTACATAAGCAGAGGCCACTGTGAACAACATGCTCATGGATATGTGCACACACGCCACAATGAGTGGGATGTGCTTGTGGGTTACATTCCCAAACCGGACACTCACCATGCTTTGGAACATAAGTCCTATGTACATCACGCAGGGACACTCAGTAGCACTGTTCATGTGATACCTCCCTTGGTGGTTGGGAGACACATGTAGGCCTGGGATCACTGCAGTGGCTGTACTGTGCAGAGGTGCAGGTGACACCTGGCTCTGCTGTTCACAGGACACTAACTTAGAGAGGTGCCACTAGTGTGAACACTGTAGTTGTGCTTACACATGGACTTGCCAGACTGCATAGTACCCCACTATGCACCTGTGAAGCTATTACATGTCCTTTGTGCATTGTTACTTGGTAGCCATTCCATTTAGATTAGCTATCATGCTATTACAATGTCCCATGCCTACAAGCCATATGTATCCTGTTATTGTACATACCAATAGACGATACCTGTGGTATGCATGATATGCCTGTTATGCTGTGTAGAATATCTGTCATATCTACCTATAATACTATACATTACACATATTTCACAAAGTATCCCATAATGCAAAGCATACTTGCACAGTGGGACCACCTTACATATGTCATTAACGTTATATGCCCATACACATGCATGCTGTGACAGTATATCAACATATACTATCCCCTGCTATGGCACGTCCTTGTTGGACATACCCTACCCCTGACGGCGGGTTGTATGGAATTGTTCTGTTTAACGCCCTCATGTAGCATCCCTTGTGGTGTTTGTGCTGTGTACCTTGTGTCCCACTGCTGGACGCACAGTTTCTACAAGCGTTAGTATGCTCAGCAAGACATCACTACATAAATACCTTTCTCCACTTTATGCATTGCGGACACGTTTAATTAATGCAAACCAGGCTATACATACAGTAAAACTAATTAATACAGATCATGCTATACATAACCTTACATCTCGGGCGTTCTAGATACCTTGTTGTCGTTACGGTGTTTCGTTTCTATCTCTCTCACAGTGTTTCAACTGGTATTCGGTATGAGCATACGGTTTGAATGTCTGGCAAATCATCCTTATATACGTCGATACCTGTAACATGTGGATTCATCCCACCAATTGGTGTTCCTGAGTGACTAATTACTTGCATATCAGCTGTGCAGCTACTCCATTCGCCAATTACGCGACAACAGTGGGGTATAATCGGATTCTCCACTTGGGCATTTCCTGTTTGCCCTACCTTCGGGGAGACGGTCTGTATTGTGTTTTTTTATGTGTAACTGCAACTGCTATGCATGGAGACAAGTATACTTTGGATTCATGTCCCCCGTGGATTGTGTGTGACAGGTAGAGTATTTGGTTCAACATGTGGGTGTACCTGTCATCCCAACGTCTGATAACGGAGTATTGCAAACAAAACCTGTAACATGGCTGTTTGTTCCATTATACAACACCTGCAATTTTGCATGATGCCTTTAATTGTGTCTCACACATGGTATGTTGAGTGTTCTGCAGATGTAATTGACTGACTGGATGTTTGTGCTGCTATTACAGTCTGTATTGCTTTAGTTTCTAGTGTGGGGGATGTCGGTGGGTGTATGTAGCATATACAGGTTTGTGGGCCTTGCATTTCTACATAATCCGTATATATGTGTGTGGGCTCCATCCCTAATTAGACAGCTAACAGTTAGTAGACTTATGTTACGGGATTGTACGTTGGGCCATTGTTAATTGGTTTCTATATCGTCTGCAGGTGAGCTTGCTACTTGTATACCTCCATAATTGCAGCGATATATCAAGGGATATGTGTAAGTGACAGCTATCCCTTGTATTTCTGTCCCAGATATTTGCAGTCATTGTGGTTGTGTTGGTAAAAGAGCCTGTTTGCCATGGGTTGCCACCATTTCATATGGCCATTGTTGGACACTTGCGGGACACACACTTTACAGGCCAACACGTAGCCACGGTCAGTACACAGGTTAGCACATACTTTTATCCTCAATACATAGCTATTGCTGTGTGACTTTGTCTACTTATCATATTGCATGTAACATTTACGTTTCTTACATACAGGCATAACTATTAAATACGACTGTTACATTATATATGGGGCATATTTATGTCCTACCATCTCGGACATTTGCCCTTTGTACTGTTTTATGTCAGGACATACCTGCCCAGGGCGGGGCTGTCCCTCCTACTGTGGGACAGGTAGTAACCGTATGCCTATGGCTAGCTATACCCACACCTACCGTACTGATCTGCCTCTGACTTGGCACTAACAAACACATGTTGCGGACACACACACACATTACAGTCAAACAGAGATGCACACGGCACCCTCAACGCACACTTACACAGACTACGGCACTCACAGACACAGTTGAACACAGTACCTACGTGGACCGCAACACCGGCAGCGGTGACTAACTGTCCCTTCATATCATCATACTATTACTCGCGGCTGTACTGTTCCAGTACTGTGTTCTATCGGTCTTTCAGCCTCGTGGTTACGCATGTTGGTATGTTACACATTCCATGGTTGGCGGTATCCTATTTATTTGTACCTCCAAGGTGTTATGAATGTCGTTGAACTATCTATTATATTTGCTGATATCGCTGAATCCATCTATATCACCATATATCACTCTATTGCCCTTTCTATCGGTATTATATATATGCATATGTGTACATATATATATATATATATATATATATATATATATATATATATATATATATATATATATATATATATATATATATATATATATATATATATATATATATATATATATATATATATATATATATATATATATATATATATATATATATATATATATATATCTGGCGGGGAACGTTACAGGCACACAGCACCACCATATGCTGTAAGGCTCATGTACTGTTCAGGTGTTGGCATTCCGTGTTCCACTAGCTGTTGTGTTTACAATATTTGAGAGCTGCCTATGTAGGAGTCACACATTGGGCCACCTATACATTACAATTTATAGGTGGTCATGTTTGTGTGCCATCCATTTTACTGTGTGTGCAGGTGGAGAGGTGTCAGTCTGTAGTGGCCTACACTGTCAGAGTATGTGCTATACGTTCCCTCTTTGCCAAGGCGTAGGCATATTGGGCACGCCTCCGTCTGCCTACTGGGGCTGGCACAGTGTGTTCATGGTCTGAATCCCTCTGAGTCTGTAATGGCCTTGGCATTTGCGGTGGGCTATGAGGGCCTTCACCATTTTGTCCCTGCTGCAGCTGCTTCCACAGGATCATATTATGTAGCATGGCACATACTATGATGATGTGGGCACACGTGCCTGGAGAGTACTGCAAGGCTCCACCAGATGTATCCAAGCACCGGAACTGTGATTTCAGCATCCCGAACACACGCTCTATGATGATTCTGGTTTGTGCGTGTGCCTCATTATGGCGTTCTTGCATGGGTGTGTGTGCATTTCTGATGGGAGTCATCATCCACGGCTCCAGTGCATAGCCAGCATCCCCCACAAGATGGCCATGTGGGATGTCCCCCCTGACAAATACCTGATACAGCTGTGAGGCATGCCAGATATGGGAGTCGTGGTAGCTTCCAGGGCTGCCAGCACACACATCCATGATAATGCCCGGGGCATTGCACACGACCTGGCAGTTGATGGAGTGGAATTCCTTGCGGTTTATGTAGCGCCTACCATGCTCACCGGGTGGTGACTTGATTTGTATGTGCGTGCAGTCTATCGCTCCCAGTACCTCTGGGTAGTGTGCCACACGGTGGAAGTGGCGCATATTGCTGGCCAACTCCTCCTGAGTTCTGGGGAAGTATATCTGCTCATTGGCATGTGGTAACATGGCATCCAGGAACTGGTGTAGTACCCTGGATGCTGATGCCTGTGAGATACCCATTATATCTCCAGTTGGCCTTTGAAAGGTACCTGTGGCCAGTATTCGCAGGCTTACACATACCTTCATGTCCACTGGGATGGGTTCCCCTCTGTTGTTTCTGGTTCTCAGGCGTGGCCGGCACAGCTCCACTATTTGCTGTAAGATGTCCCTGTCCACCCTGTAACGCTCTACTATCTCCAGGTCATGTAGCCCCTGCTAGGTTACCCTTGGTCTGAACACTCTCCTTCTCCTCCGAGGCCTGCGGTGGTTGTCAGCATCATCCTCCACAACACCGTCAGTCTCTAACACATGCTGATGAATCACAGCTATGGCAGCTCCCAACATGTACATTTTAAAAGTTCCCCGTGTGTTTACACCTATGGTGCTGTGCTTGGGAATACACAGGTGTGTGTTGGGTGCTTTCACACTTTATACTGTTGTGCTGTGAACACCGATGATGTCATAGGGTGTGTATGTACGATCGTAGCTACAAGGTATCTTATGTGTTTTACTGCTGGAACTACTATTGTGGTGCCTTTGGTGTTGAATTACATTTGCCTGCCGTGGATTACCTCTTGACCTTCCCTTTACATTTCTGCACATTGCACCTACCATTTTCTGGCGTGCATCCTGCAGCCTACTTTCGTTTGTACTTTCCTGGATCTGGCGTATCTTGCGTTATGTGTGCTACTGCCGGTCTGCTGTCGGTTTGCTTTGCTCTGCTGTGTCAGGTCTCCTATCTTTGCAATCCAATACCTCCCCTCCTTTCTTTGCATTCCAATGCCTCCCCTATCCTGTTTTGCAGGTTTCTGCAAGCAGACTTGTCAGCTGCCATCGATTGGCCTTCGTGGGTTGATTGGTGTTGATTGCTCATTAGTACTCCAATTACCCTACTTCCACATTTCCTTCTTTTCTTCCCCTGACCTTCCTGTTTCTGCTATTGTTTGCGGCACGTGCATCTGATTACTGGGTTTCGGGCGCGTTTTCATCCTCGTACACATGCGCTTTTGGGCACCATGTATGCTCTCAGCTAAACGATTCTATACCTTCCTCCCCACCCCTGTCCTGCAGCTTTGCTTAGCAACGGACAGGCCAGATTTGCATTGCTCCAATGTGCTTACTGCTAAGGTGGCACACCCCTCTGCTGATGTCATGTATCTCCTCTGAGCCACTCCTCGGTGTTATACCACTGCGCCGTATGGTACAACCTTCATCCGGCAGGACATTTGCGATTCAGTATTATCTGCCTCATTTGCATGGCAGTGACTACTAATTCATAGTTACCGCACCGAACACTATCGCAGGCCCTTGGCAACCCTTGCACCTTGGTTGTGGTGTTCCATGCCTACCATTGTGTATTATGCTGTAAACCTGATTTCTATTACGTTGCAATTTTATGACATTTTTATATAATTTCTTTATGTTACAGCTTCTGCACACATGCCCTGCAGTTGTGCTGTGCGTTACTGTGGACATGACATTAAATGTTGTTATTTACGTGTTGTGCATCTTTTCTTATGCCATTGCCTGTGTATTTCGCCATTGGCATATGTTAACGTTGTGATACCTGGGTCTGGCCCTCTTCCATAGCTCCGATGTTCTGTTTGGGAAAATGTAAACCGTGTTTTTTTGGTTTACATTTCCGTGCTTGCTACGCCTGCACCACTTCATGAATCGCTATATGCCTTCATTTGCATGGTGCGACACTGCACATGGGGTGATTAGCATACCTAAGCCGGGGGCTGCGCAGTTCTGGCGTACGCCGGTAGTGCACGTGGAACTGGATCGTACCTGAATCGCTCGACGGCCATATTTGGCGTTATACCGCCTACGCAAGCTTCATGAATCCCGGGGTTTGTATTTATTCTGATGAAGTTTGTGGTGTTTTATTAAACGGATGAAAGGTTATAAGTTTTGTGGTCTGGTTTCTTCCTGGTCTTTGGTTTGCTGCTTTTTCATTTCTATTTTAATTACTGTATTTATTTTCTTTCTTTTGATCCTCTTTTCTTTCTTCCTTTTGATAATGCTCCTATTACAGTATATCTATAATTTGGTTCTTGTATTTCTACGTATGGTTTATCCTGCTGTTATTGTATTTGATTTCTGAAACTAGTATATAAATGTATATTTTAGTTGATTTCATTTTATGTAATAGTTCTTGTCAATATACTTACTGTAGTTTTAGTTTTTGTTTTCTTGAATGGCTGTAATTGTATTTGGAGTGTTTCTCCTTGGATCTCCACTGAAAATTCACCCTTGGCTCAGTTGGACCAACCTGGTTAACAAATGACAATAAATAAATACATTTATCACATTTTTGGATATACGGTACTCCCGTCAGGGCAGGGTCTGGCAGAAGCCACTTAATTTTATGCAATAAAGTTTACAGTGACATGGATTTCAATCTATCTACATATATCTTGGCATGGTGCATAGGCCCTGTGTTATCTTGCTGAGAAAGTCCTGTAGTCTCTCCAGCTGCTACATTTGTCTGGTGAGGGACATATAAAAAATATCATTATACTCTATTAGTGCTGTAATGAAATTTGACTAGAGTGCTGTCATACAGTCCTAAGATATCAATATGATGGCATGACTTAGGATTTGCACAACATATGCTTTCAGTAGCAGTGTGGACATTTGATAGCCAAAGTTCATATTGCAATCTAAATTTGTTCCCTGTGCTTGCATCACTAGGTTTCTGCTTAACAGGAGTGCTGTCAATGCTGTGATTAACATGGAACTCCACTTTTCAGATGAACATTACAAACATACATTTCTGCATTTATTTGTAGATCATGTGCCTTTGTTATCATTCACTTGTGTGTTAGCACCTCCGGTACTGTTATCACTATTGCTAGACTTAAGGATTGCACACAATATGCAATAATCAACAAACTTGCTTTGCTAATGGCCATATACTTAAGCCTGAACTGTTGAGAAATACAATTCAAACAGTGAATGGCCAATCACAGATCCCTAGGGTTTGCTAATGGTGACATTTCTACTGGTACAGGTTGATTCACCAACTTTTACATGACGTGTTCTCTCAGTGAGCAGATTGTTTACCCATCAACTAATGTAAGATTTAATCCCCAGCTTGGGGGTTTTCTCAATGATACCTACATATGTGATTGTGTCAAAACCCTAGGCCAGATCACAATAGACAGCATGCACTATCTTACCTTCATCCAGGCTTTTCCCATGGAATCAGTGTGCTATGACAACATCACAGATCACCTATGGTGTGTCTCAGCACATACACTTTCCTGATATGGTTAAATACAGAATTCAACACACCTTCCACATGACCTATGTTTCCATACAAGGGTGTACATCAACATGCATCCACCTGAGTTGGGGGGACAGCACTAGATGCATGCATATATAGAGACAACCTGACTGTCCTCGACTGCAAGGTAGACTAACATGTCATCATGGACCTCCTGTACATGTAGGCTAGTAATATTCAAGGGGTGTGCAGCAGACCTGTGTGGGTTGTTACTACTACGTCAGGTCTGTTACATTGGATAGATGTCCTCAAAGAGGTCATCGAGGGCATGCATGATGACATTATCATCTGTGGAACTTGGACAAGTCAAGGCTTTGACAAAAATCCATATTCAATCAACAATGTCATATGTAGCCATTAACAGCTATATCACCAAATGGGTAGACCAGTGCATGACATACGTGGCATCTCACTTACGCTGAAATGTTTGACATGACATATATCTCAGGTCCAGTGATCAGGTCGGTACAACAGGGGTTTCTGCTAGGCCCTTTACTGGCCATTAGTTCAGTGATGGACATCACAGATGATATATACACATGCTGTGTCCAAACAGCTGCCTGAAGGACTCTAACTGTGATATTAGTATAATGCAGTATCAACACATACCAGAGACTGCTGCCACAACCATGACAGCACCTGCACTGACGAGACACAGGGAGAGATTTGTTGAATCAGGAAACAGACACACTACACAGGTATAATGTGGACAACACACCACATAATCAGACCTATAGATATGTGACCTGTGTCCTGTCATAGAGGGTAAGTTGTAACATCCACCAGCATGTGGTCAACATGCTGACTACTCCATTGAATGTAACACAAGTACTGGGTATGTAAAGGACATGCACATCAGAGGCCATAATAAGTTCATGGTTCCCAAACTTCAACACATCAATGACTGTGTACAATGTACCCTTCTTTATGTACCTCCCTACACATCTTCCAGTGATGTGTAACTGAAGTGTACCACCTTTGTCACAGTGCACAACTTATTGGCCATTCCTAGGTATTCTTTCTGTGGAATATACATGACTGATGGTGCAAAAGAACAATAGGTTCATAGGTGTTTACTAGTCTAATGACCACAAGGCACATTTTAAGCCTAGGCATGCATCCCAAATCTCTGGCAAGTTCTGATACACTTGATAAGTGTAAGCAGGGGCTTGGGAGATGAAACATTTAAAAGCAGGGGTCTGCGAGATGAACCATTTACAGGTTGCCTGTGTCCATTAGAAACAGTGATTTCTAAACTAGGGATGAATTTCCTGTTCCCTATCCAATTGTCCAAGTTGCACTTGAATTGGGTTGGAAAGAAACTCTGTTTCACATGGATCGGGAGCCTGTTCCAGAGACAAGCTAGTCTCTGGGATACATACCTGTCTCTCCGGCAGGTCCTATTTATATCACAGACAAGTTTAAGTCTTTAGAACAAGTAATTGTGGTGCTGTTTGTTTTGTGGATATGCAGGAGGTCCATCAAAGTGGGGTCTGACAATGCCCTGTATGCCAAGCATAGATTTCCCTCTAAAGCTTTTAGGAGACAGAATACAGAGATAGGGCCTTGAGGTGGTCTGCACTGAACATTTAACTTACACCCTGTATTCTTTTAGTGTTAAGAATTTCTGTGGATGTTCCAATTGGTGGATAGGCCTGGTTAGGTACATACCAAGGGGAGCATTATACTTAATGATAGGTCTGATGAATGCCAAATACAGTGAAACAATAACTTCCTTGGAATTAGATGCCATACATTTGTTTATAAGTTGCACAATGTAGGATGATTTCCTCACTACTGTAGACACATGATGGTCAAAGTCTAGATTACTGTCTATCTGTGTCCATAACTACTGGGTCAACTCTAAGGGGCGTGTTGTCGATATGATAGTTACCAGGGGTGATTGATTTCCTGATGCATACTGTTATGCATTTCTAGTTATTTAGTTTTAGTCCATGGCTTTGACACCAGTTGTTTGTCTGTGTCAGCCCTTCCTGGACAACATTTGTGCCAGGTGTGGGATTCAATGACAGCTCCTAATTTGCAATCATCTGCAAATGTAGTCAGCCAGAGACCACTGACACTGGCCTTGGCATCTGAGAAGTAAGTGCCAAAAAGGAGTGGTCCAAGGACAGATCCCTGAGGGACTCAACTTGTGACTGACCTCTTTGTAGAGGTGGACTCCCCAGTTCTAACTTCATGAGTCCTGTCTGTGAGGTAGTTGGCTATCTGCTGGATGATATATGGGTGTGCACTTAATCTCCTGAGTTTGTCAACAATTGGGGTATTGTGTCAAATGCCTTGGGCAGGTGAAGGTAGGCAGTGTGCACCATTTTGCCCTCATCCATTGCTTTGCTGACCCTTCTAAAAAAAGTCCATCAGGTTGAGTAGGCAAGTCCTGCTCTTGACGAAACAAAAATGGGTTGGGTCCAGTGTCTGGAGGTTTACTATATCACTTTTAATTATTTCCATGATAATTCTTTCCATGGCTTTACATATAAGACTAGTGAGACTTTTGGTTCTGTAGTTTTCAGGGTCTGCAGATGAGTCATCTTTGTGCAGATAGATGACTGTCGCTGTTCTCCATTCATAAGGCAAGAAGCCTGTTTGGAGGCTACAGTTAAATAGCAATTCCAGAGGTTCTGATAGGTCATGTTTCATGCTATTTAGACAGCATCCTGGGATATTGAATGGGCCTTAGACAGTAGTTACACCAGATGCATGGGTGCTACCGGTTCAGCTTATGCACACACTGCAAACACAGGTGTGTGACAACATTGATGGCATGTATATCATTTGTGACAGTGTGGATTGTGCCATAGATATATGCTATGCATACAAGACAACTAGCCTGTATTGACCATACTCTCACATACAGGTATAGCAGTGTCCCTCCTAACACCTCCTGCAAACATTAGAGTACCAGGACAGTGTGCGTGGTTACTCTCATAGAGTACAGAAGAATCATAATAGTTGTCAAGTGTGTGTGTGTGTGTGTGTGTGTGTGTGTGTGTGTGTGTTTGCAGCCTCATCTGTCATCATTCCACATCATATATGCTATGTCAGAGACATAGGATTATTGGTGGCATTATTCTGATATTGTCCATGATGGTGGTTGGTTCTTGTAATGTTTTCCATGATCCTTTACCTAGGCCACCTTGCTGGAGACCTCTTCTGAGAGTATACTCATATTCAGGCATATCAGTTTGCACAGATTCACAATATGCACCCTACTCCTATTGTATGTCATATCCCTGATAGATGTCCTCTGCATTATTCATGTAAGGATGATTATCTCACACACACATCCTCTCCATTGTTATGTCACCTTGTGTGACAGTTACAGACAACACATTTTTAATGTACAGTCCATACTGTACCATATATATATGTGTTTGGCGTTGTTGCTACAATCATTTTCCATTTTTATGCCCACCTCTGCTGTACCTGCAGAAGTTTCACATGTACTTTTTCCCTGCGGTCATTCCTACAATTCAAAAACAAATACAGCAGGGGAACACCACTAAAGGATGCTTAGAACAAAATGTATTCAACTCCAAAAAGATATGAGCGAACCAACGTAGAAAGGCAAACGTTAAAACTTTTATTAAACAAATAATCAATTCCTCAGGTACCGAGCAAATGCTTTCAGCATAAAGCCTTCTTCAGATCCAGCTTTCAGCATAAAGCCTTCTTCAGATCCTGATCAGACAGGATCTGAAGAAGGCTTTATGCCGAAAGCACTTGTCCGGTACCTGAGGAATTGAATATTTGTTTAATAAAAGATTTAACATTTTTACTTCTATGGTAGTTCACTCATATCTTTTTTGGAGTTAATTTCTACAATTCATTCATGTGTCCCTATTCAATACACACACTTCCCCAGGGTGATCATTTTACATGGCAGTCCCACGTCTTGTTACTGATCATTAACACAGCTTCAGAACAGAATGCCAGGAATGGGATATCACAATACTCTACCCTGCAGGTACACTGCTCTGTACTGTGTTTGGACAATATACTTCACATTCATACCTCTGAAGTGTCCAGATATTCCCAGGTTGTCCAGATGTTTTCCTTAACAAATATGTGGCTTCCTACCATATCACTGGGATGATCTCTGAACTGATATGCCTCAATATTGCATACATTTGAGTGCATACCTCTCAACTCTCCTGATCTGTGCAGAATGTCCAGATTTTGTCTCATATTTGTGATCTTTTGCTCATAACATTTTTTTCCTGGCAAATCATTGGCATGTCACTGCATGTCATTGCAGAGTGTAATCAGAAACTGATAACTGACATTTGAGTTTCAAACTTCATGCTCTTCAGAAAGTTCATGCTAATGTACAACCTATATATTCTATCAACTTCCTAAGTTTGACAGTGCAATATAAAAAAATCTGTCCCTATTTCTGGCCCTTTAACTCCCCATTATTATGGCTTTGTCCACATTTGTCACTCTAAGAGGTAGTGAGTATTACCCTCTAACACATTTCCATGTGACATCTATGCCAAATATGTCCCTACTACTGGTTATTTGTCCTCTCATTAAGTTGGCCACTGTGCAGATGTGTTGCACTAACACAATGACAGGTATTTGTAAAACCCCAGGTGATCATTGTGGCATTCCACACAAATCCATGTACCATGTGTGCTCTTTGTTATATGGAATTGCTATCCATTTTCACTGACAAGGTTTCACTATGTGTAAAGCCCTGGTGATCATTGTGGCATTCCATACAAATCCATGCACCATATGTGCTCTTTGTTATATGGAATTGCTATCCATTTTCACTGACAAGGTTTCACTATGTGTAAAGCCCTGGAGATCATTGTGGCATTCCATACAAATCTGAGCACTGTAGATGCTCTTCTTTACACGGAATTGCTATCTGTGTTCATTTATGAGGTTACGCGGCCAGCAACTCTGTTGCAAGACATGAAACATAGCTTAGGCTTGCTGCACCTCATTAATATGCATTGCACACTGTTGCATGTCATCACCATCACACAAATACGTAAACTCTATGTCTGCTCTGCGCGAAGCCTACATGGAGTTTATTGAATCCCATAGACAGTCTCTCCTGTCAGTTGGTGCATTGTACATTTTAGGTATACATATTAATGTACCTTAGAGGTATTTCATTATCTATATATTTAGTTGTATTTTTTTTTTGTATTATATAGAAAGTAACTGGGTTTAATGCATTAATATGATTCATGTTCCGTATTATATAGAAAGTAACTGGGTTGAATGCATTAATATGATTCATGTTCCTAGGTGTATATCAGAAATATTATGTACCACTTCCATACTTAAATACATCCTTTTTTCAATGCTTTGTACACTGTCACATGCCCATCTGTTAGTGCAGTCTTCTTGTCTTCTTCCTCAGGCCACCAAAAAGTGTAGAAGACAGCATACAGATTTCCCCTGTTGAGCAAAATACATTATCAGAAATTGATAAGCACTTGACTCTTCATTCAATATCAGGTACAACTAATTTTGGAAAATATATACATGAAAGTTATAAAAGGAACATTTTGTACTCCAGATAAATTGAACAGAATAGCTACTATAGATAATATACAATGCTGGAGATGCAAAATTCAAATGAAAAAGTTGACTACAAGCATATTATGTTTAATTTCAATGATTTATGAATTTTGGATAAATATTCTAAGCTGTGGTCAAATAATCTGGACTGACAACTTTTCCTTGAATAGTTACATAGTATTCTATAATAGTACTTTATACCTACATGTATCAAAAAAATCACTAATCTTCATTTTTTGGACTCTACTTGCTATTGCTCGCAAGATCACCTCTATTATTTGGAAAAATGCAACTCCTCCATCATTCAAGGAATTTAAAAAGTTGCTTTAATAGTTGGATGAATGGAAGTTTCTACTTTAAAGAATAGAACCAACAGAATCACCACACACTACAATAACTGGCAGAGAGTAATGGAAATATTGGAGAAGATTGATATGAATACGCATTAATATTCAATATGATGTAAAAAGTATAATTTAATTTGTATAGGCACCATTGTAAATAGTTTTATTATTAAGTTTTTATGTTATACTGTTCTTTATGGTGTTATATTTTCTTTATTTTTTTCTCTTATAGTTAAACATTTTCATTGTAAACAGTTCCATGGTTTCTTATCTTACAAATACAACCAGAATATTGTTTTCTATTTTTGCTTTTCATGTATTATGAAATGATTTACAAAAACAAATAAAATATTTTAAAGTAGAAAAAAAAAGAAAAATTGATAATCTTTTATTTTGAACTATTCTCACAACTACAAGGCAAACGATCACAAGAAAATATTTGGAGACGATGCCTTCCTCTTTGTCAGAATTTTTCATATATATATATATATATATATATATATATATATATATATATATATAGTTATATTAATCAGTACATGATAAAAACAATAATTAATGTAGATCCATTACTGAACAGTTGACTTAAAGTACTGGCCTGAGACTTTAGATTTATTAAAGAAAATTATAAAAGAATCTACATGTATATACATATTACTCTGTTTTCTTATCATAATAAGTTTACTTATGTTGCTTAAGTAGTAAGTATGTAAAGAAAATGTGTTTAATTAGTAATTTAAGAAGTTCAGACACATTCTGCATATATTGCATCTAATTATTTTATGTTTGACATTAATTGCTGATATTAGGTTATACAGAAAAGTTTAGTTGAAAATACCACAAAAGGGAAACATTCAGTAATGATGTTTGTATACTTCTTGTGTAAAATATTACATTATTGCTGTGAATTATATATTTTCAAGCTGTAAAGTAAATTTGCAGCCAGGCTTCACTCTTAATGGCCAGAGAATAAAAATGGAATTCATCAACCTATGGAAATCTTAATGCTAAAAAGCAGACTGAACACTACTGACAACTTCAAATGTATTTCCCATTACCTCAGAGAAAACTAGTTTGATTTACGCTTTCATTGGGTTTCTTGGAAGGAGTCTTTTATTGGTTTGGTTTTAGATATGCCATGCATATAAAGAACTCTACAGTGATTCTCCTGTTATTCATATACCAGCTATTATATTGAGTTATGGCACATCTTTATTTTCTTTTGAAATTGAATATAAAGAAATATTTTTAACCATTTAAGATCAACAGTGGATAGTTCATAATACCTGGATAACCAGTTTACGATTCATTGGTGGGACTTACTAACTTTATTGCATCATCTCACCATGACAGACTCAAGGACTTTGCTTTTTTTTTTTCTTAGATGAATTCTCATTTTAATGGCAAATGGGTTCATTCCAAAGACAGATTTTGTTTATTGTCATGTAGATCTCTTTCCTGTCATGAAGTTCAGATGTGTATAAGACTGATGAAAGGAAGAAAGGTATTAGGTAGAAAGATATCACTAAGGTAATGATGTCAGCATATTTAAGATAAATTGAAAACATACATTAAATGCATGTATAGGAGTACCAGACCTTGAAGTAATTCAGTATGGTAGAGCTTCAAACATAAAGTGAAAATATGAAGGAAAGCAGATCTAACGTTGCCCGTGCCTTAGAAGTCAAGCTATATTATAATAGCTGAGGAAAATCCGCATGCTTATTAAAAAGATACTGAAACCAAATTAACTCCTTTCTTTCAAAAAATATTGTGACAGCCTGCATAAATATCCAGGAAAAAATATTCATCTTCTTCACCCCAACGATGGCATTGTTGCTCCACAGAGAGAGAGCACAGCTAAAACTGTACCTTATATTTAATAGTCTGTGGTTTCCATAGCCATAGAGGCTACATCTACACTGTATGTTGCTTAGTACAGGATTATTGTTTTCTGTTATGTGTGTGTGTGTGTGTGTGTGTGTGTGTGTGTGTGTGTGTGTGTGTGTGTGTGTGTGTGTGTGTGTGTGTGTGTGTGTGCGTGTTAATTTCTGCCTGTGGTGTGTGTGTGTGTGTGTGTGTGTGTGTGTGTGTGTGTGTGTGTGTGTGTGTGTGTGTGTGTGTGTGTGTGTGTGTGAATTTCTGCCTGTGTGTTTGTGTTTTCTTTTTCAAGATTATGTGGATGTGTGTATAGGACCCATATCTGACCATTTCTGTATCTGTGTGCTCACTGCAGTCTTATGACTTAACTAAGAAAATACATTGTGGATATCAGGTGGGGCTTAGTCTAGATGGTGCTCTGGTTTGAGACATGTGTGTTGACACTTGGGTTGAACAAAAATAAATCAATACCCATTGTAGATTATAAGGCTATGACTCTCCAGAGTATCATTCTACAGTTGTGAGCTGTACTTCTTTTTCTAGACAGTGGACAATATTAACTGTTTTCAACAAAGCATAAACTGCTAATGCATAAATAATAAAATGCATTATTTTATTGCATATTCTCTTGATACTGGAAGATGATAATAATGCCACATAAAGCAATATATTGATTTAGGCTAGAAAAGATCTGGTGTCAGTTGTTGTGCATTATATGGTGTCCATTGCCATCTTGGTAATAACTGGATTACAAAGCTTACTTACCTTTAGGATTTAAACTTTTTTCCAAATGTTAGTACACATTGATTAGTTAACTGTGTGCAAAGCATAATGACTGCCACTAAAGGGAGAATTTCTTTTCAAGGCTTTTATCTAATTAGGTTACCAATGTTCTGATGCAGTAAAGAAGAAATGAATAGTGTGCTCATTATAGTAAGTGTAATTGTTAGTCATGAACGGCACTCTCCATGGTCATTTATGTCAATGCTCCATTTGGTCTCACATGCAAAAAAATTCAGGATTGGCTCTAGTGGATGTACTTCTTGAGCACTGAGAATTCATTAATTTCAAGGCCTTTCATGAAATCTACTCTAAAGTATGTTGTTGTCCCTCATATGCCATTTAAATTATCAGTGTAAGAGTGGCACAGATTAGTCCATTTAAAAATATTCTGCCAATTTATGCAGATTTTTTTCATTTCACTGTCTAGACAACAGCTGATTAGCATCTCATTAGCTGAATGTGTTCATTACATTTGATTATGCAGAATGCAGTGTGCAACAGAAACATCTTTCTTTAGAGCAAAATAACAAATAATACACTTATTTTTAAAGAGTTGTATATAATAATTTTATTTATACTAAAACAGTTGAAATATATGCAGCTTCAGATTCTATATGATAAAATACAACGTATATAAACATTAAGAACACTGATGCTATTTGTACAATACATGAAGTTCTACAGTTAAACAGTAACTTACATTTATGATAAATCAACTTAGCAGAAATCCCTAATAGTATCAATAGTTCAGATGCAACTTTGTGCATCATTTATCAATATTTTATCATTTCAAGGTTGTAAAAATTAAAATCAGCCACTTCCAGGAAGTCAGTGTCTCCATTCTTTTATATCAAATAATAAAACAAGCCACCATTTTAAGTTCATTCTTTTCTATCAAATAATAAAGCAAGCCATCGCTGTAAGTTCATAATATATCAAATATGACAGTTCCCAATAAAATGTTCACCTGGATTCAGTCTCCTTCCGTGCAGGACTAGCTTAGTCCCACACGGAAGTGGCCATTTAGGAGCAGGACGGAAGCGTGCCATGCATATTAATGAAGATGCGCTGCCTGAGCTCCTAAACAGACATGGAGCATGTACGAGTACAGGGATAATGTCTGAGAGCAGAGCTCTCAGAATATACATGCCCCTGCAATGAAGAAAAGCAGTGTATGAATAAGAATGAGAGAAACTGCTCATAGGTGTTCGCATACCCCCAGCAACATCCCCCCAAGTTTACAAGAGCAATAGTTAAAACATTAAATATGCGCAGTGGTGCAGCGTTTAACGCTGTCACCTCACAGCAAGAGGTTCTCTGGTTCGAGTCTCAGCTGGGGTACCTTCTGTGTGGAGTTTGCATGTTCTCTCTGCATTCGCGTGGGTTTCCTCTGGGTACTCCGGTTTCCTCCCACATTCTAAAGACATGCTTCTGGAGCATTTCTCCCTGGGCCTCTGCTGAAAACAGGATCTGTGGAACCTAGTCGGACTTTCCCGGTCAACAAATGTTAAATAAAAAAAAAAAATAAAGAACTTTTTTTTTTTATAAAGTAGATTAAATTAAACCATAGGTGCGCGGGTTGGCCCATCGCTTAGCTACAGTTAATGCAGCTTAAACGGCACAATAGGATAAAAAGCAAGATATGGGCAAATGAAGTAGTACAGCAATAGTGTAGTTGGCAGAGCATTCACCTTATGAACAGTTATTCTCAGTTTGAGTCCCACTCCAGTACAATCCATTTTCCATGTCAAATCACTTTATGATCAATTTATTTTGTTGCATAACCTATGACATAACATATATTTGTGAACTGGAGTACTGTATTAAATGCAGATGTGACGTGTCATTGTCATAATGTTGTAAAGTCCACAGATAATCACATGTGCCCCATACAGTATATGTACACAGGAATCAGGGATACAAATGCAAAGTAAAATGTGTAGTGAATGATTAATCCATACAGTGTCCAAATCCACCACCTTCCCAAGAACCATTCGATATTACTGTCTAAATTAGTGTGGTGGTAAGCGGGAGTATGCAGTAGTAAGCAAAAGTAAGCATATGTAAGCAGTAGTAAGCAGGTTTAAGCCCATTTGCACAGAGCTAAGCAATGCACACACAGGTTAAGTAATATTGAAGCTAACACTCTGCAAGCATATTTAACCAGAGGTTGGCATTGCTTACCTTTGCGCAAACCTGCGCAAACCCACTTACAATTGCTTAAAAGTGCCTTAATCACTCTGTATGCATCAGCTACTGTTCTGGTCTGAAAAAAATAAACAGCCTTTGCAGGTCTTGAACCCAGGACCCTGTATACTATAGTCACAGTAATTAACCACTAAGCCATCACAGCAGTACATAAGATTGAGGTATCACCAAACAGATCCTCACTATAGGAAATACAAATTGAACATGTGAAAGGAATCTATATACAGTTTTATATTGTATAACCTACTTTAGGACATAAATATGTGAAATGGAGTACTGCATTAAGCCGAGATGTGAGGTGTCATTTTAATAAAGTGTTGAAATCCCGATATAAACACAAGGATCCCATACGTACGTACACATGAATCATGGATACTAAACACATATATAACATGTAATGAATAATAAATCAATGCCAAAACCCAAATATAATGCAAATGAAATATTAAGCAATGCTAAGCATTGCACAGCCCAGCTTAGTTGGTGTAAGCAATGTGTAGGCCAGCTAACTCAGTCTGCCCATTGGTATACCCCTTTAAGCAATGCCAACCTTAGGTAAGCAGGTTTGCCCATTGCTTAGCATTTTCAAAACTGTCCAATCATGGCAAAGTGTGGGAAACTGGCCCTATTTAAACTCAGCAGGCAGGAATACATCTCATAACTGGTTGTAGCTTCCCCTTGTAAGCACTATTTCTGGAATGGGAGAGGCTGTGCACTTTCGGGCACAGTGCTGGGGCATCCAGGAGTCCAGAGTCATGGCAGGACATCTTGTGAAAGACCATGGCCAGAGACTTCTGCAGGGCCAGTACCAGGGTTCCCAATACAAAGCGGAAGCCTGGGACCATCTCTCCCGTGACCTCACCAGTGCCACTGGCATACCCTGAACTGGTGAGCAGGTCAGCCATCACTATGCCAACCTGAAGTGGAGAAAGGTGGATCTCTTGGATCAGTGGATCCAAGAGACTAGGAGGACAGGGGATGTCCCAGCCATGTGTAAGTATCAGTCCACTACCTGTTTCATAATTACCAGCTCATGTATATTATAGATAGGTATGGCTAAATTTTCCTCTTATGGCTTTCACAGCAGCAGGTGAGTGGGCTGCAAACCAAGAAGCCCATGGCTGCAGACTGCAGTGGTTGCAACACGAGGCAGGTTAGTAATACTCTTGCATGTACTGTCATAGGAAATAAATCTAAAAGTATTAGTAAGTTAATTGCCTGTATAAAACCTGTATTGTTTAAGGCATGTACTGCATACACCAGAGAATATGGCAGGAAAAGTCTCATATAGGTTGTATGTAAATAAAAGCATAATACCCTGACAAGTAAGGTCTAACTGCTGGGCTGCATGTGTTCACTCTGGTGTCATATGGTAATGTAGAGTTGTACTCACTTAATAGTACTGTTGTAGTAAGCACTGTTACCCACACTTGTTGTGTCTTTCGGCTTTTCCCAGTTAGAGGTCGCCACAGCAGAACTTCGGTCTGCTAATGATCGGTAGTGGATGTTTACGTACCGGGTTACCAGCCCTGACGCACAACCTTCAATGAAGGCACGCCCCATTCACATATGCCTCCCCACAGAAGACGCTCTAGCTGAGAATCGAACGGGACAACGTCTTGCTATGAGGCAACAATGATACCGCAGCACCACCACCGCAGTAAGCACTGTTACCCACACTGTGCTACATAAATAAAATGTGTAGGAATGTCTGTATGACTGTTGTAATCACAAGAGTTCAAATAGTACAACTGAGAGAGACTTAGAAAACAGTGAAAAGACATACAACAAAATCCAACTACCACACTCAACTGCGATGTGAACTGTTGTATTTTTTGCACACACAACCATGGTTCGAATCCTGGAGTGGTAGGCTGTATGCAGAATCATACCCCACAAGTGTACAGAAATGTCCAGAATGTCCAGTAAATTGGCCCATAGCTGCTGCTTGTCACCCTCTCCCCCTGGCAAATCAGTGGGATGATCCCAGATGTTTGGGTAGCAAACAAGATATACAACTGATTGTCAGACATCTATAACAACAAACGTGTCACTCTAGCAACCTGCCAAAATGTTATGAGAGTAAGTAGCCAAGTATGTCCCATATCCACCCCCATGTTGTCAAGCTGTGATCAGAGTGTGTGCAGTAAGAGAGTGAGACGTATGTGCATAATACTAATGTGGAAACTGGTAAATTGTGTGGCAACACGCAGGTAGTGCTAACAAACATTGCTCCCACAGGTCTGTCAGATACGAACACTATGCCTATAAATAAAAGATTGATATCCTGTACTGGTACTGTTTACTGTGGCATTGTATGGCATTGTTAGTGTTGCAGTTGCTCAGAATTGTAAGGTATTACTCATCACTGTCATGAACACTGTACTACATAATATAACTGTGTAGGAAATCCTGTATGAGAGTGTTGTAATTACAAGGGCAGAATGTAAAACCACAGGAGAATCATAGACAGAAATCAGATAAAAGATACACAGCAATATTTGTATAGCACACTCTACTGTGATGGACAGTGTTTTATTTTTAGCAGACACAGCCATGGTTCAAATCCTGGAAGTGTTAGTAAGCTGTATGCAGAATCATACTCCACAAGTGTACATAAATGTCCAGAATGTCCAGTTCTTCGGCCCATATCTGCTGGCTGTTACCCTGTCCCCCTGCCATATCAGTGTGTTACTTTCTGACATGTAGGCAGCATTTCATGTCATATAACTGACTGTCAGATCTGTACATATTTGGAAGATGTCAAATAAAACAAACCTGTCATTGTACAAGTCACTAAAGGTTTAAGAGTTCAATAGCTGGAATATGTCCCGGTTCACCTGCATGTGGTGAAGACATGCCCAGAGTGTGTACAAAAAGAGATGGACAGGTATGTGCATAACATCAACCTGGAATCTGGGGGTATGTGTAGAAACAGTTAGGCAGTGTTAACAAACAATGCCTCCACAGGTATACCAGGTAAGAGGTGTATACTGCAGGTAAAACCAGTTCATGTATATAGTTGTCGATAGCCAGTCCACTGTCCAAACTAAGGCAATAGAGTAGTGTACTAATACCTGTAAAGTACAGATCACAGCACTGCTAGGAAAGTAATGTGAACTACAGGAATATACTAGTTGTTAATTGACAACCCCCACCACCACCATATCTGCAACAATAAACCAAATATACAACTCAATTGGTATGTGCTGAACTACCTCTACTGTTGGGACATATGTCCTATTGTTTGATAATTATTTAAATTTGTTTCTATGCATGTGCTATGTTGAAATACTCCAACATTGGTGGCATGCTGCCATCAATGTACCTGCATGCTGTTGTAATGACCACTGTGGTCCCATATATACATGTGTTTTGTTTGCTATGCAACTGTTCCATATCTGGTGTTTGGGTTAATGGGAATATCTATGCATGCTGTTATACCTAATCCTGAAATGTGTTGACTATTACTAACCCACATATGCTGATAAAATTTAAACACCATAGCACATTTGGGAAGGCCAGTCCCAGTGGACCCGCCTGTCCCACCTCAGCTGGCCATGGCACTGCACCAGCACCTCTGGGGCCCAACCCAGGACCTCCTCATCCATTGGTTCTGCACCACCTTTGGGTGGAACTGCCTCAGGGGATGGGGCTCACCACCCCCTGGAATGGGCGCAGACAGGAACCTTGTCACCCATCGCCATGTCTCGGTTGTGGTGCATAGTGAGCTCCTCAGGCAGGTCGGAGATCTGCTACACCAGCTTGAGGGCCATGTGTCGCAACTAGGGGGTCAGCCTGTCCCTCCTACTCAGCCCCCAGCACAGCCATCTTTGGGACGGTGAAGGTGCAGTGGTGACTGCCCATGGGTGGGGACCTCAGTCCCACTGTTTCCACTAGGGGGCTCATGGGCTTCCAATTTCCCAACACCCCTCCCCATCAAGGTGTTTACCCGCACATGTGTCATATACCACCCCTGTATGCATCTTGTTTGTCTTGTCTGTTAACCTGCCCAACCTACCTCCCCAAATATACCTATTATCCCTCCACAACATCCCACTCTCACCTGAAAAAAAAAAGCTAATCTGTTCCCCAAAAAAATCTCGCCCTATACATAGCTGTCCATTTCGCACACGTGTCCATTGGACACTTGTAATCTGGTCTAATTGGCTTAACAACATATTATTGTTGTCCTCACCCCTCTCTCAGGGGTATGAGTGTCCAAATCTACCTCAAAATTCAGTGCATATGCACAGCTGTTTCTGTAAAAGAAATGGGCAGCTATCCCCATACCCTTACTGCACATCCTTAGCTATTTTCCCCTCTTTGTGCCCCTTTTCCACCACTTTCCTATCAACCCTTTTTCATTTCTTTTAAAGAAATTAGCATGGGGTAAGCACTTTTAAGCAGTAGAAAGTGGGTTTAAGCTTGTTTGTGTGGGGATAAGCAATGCCTACACAGGTTAAGCAATTGAGAAGCTAAATCAATATAAGAAACTGTTACCGGAAGTTATCAGTGCTTACTTCCAGGGAAACCTGCTTATAACTGCCTTAATCACTCTGTACCCAAAGGCCCTTGTTCTGCCCAGCAACAAGCCTTTGCAAGGCTCGATCACAGGAAGCTGCACACCACAGCCAAAGTGATTTACCACTAAGCCATATCAGATGTACATAAGCTTGGTGTTTTCACAAACATATCATCTAGCACAGTCATTCAACAGTGCAGGAAATGTATTTAAACATGTAGATGTATATATTTACGTATGTAGTTATTTATTTTACATGTGTTAACCATGTTAGTCTGACTGAGCTTTTGACTCATTTTCACCAGAAACCTGGGGAGAAAAGCTTCTCAGTGAATAAAATGTAACAAAGTCCTATTACAATCAGCAAAAAAGTTACTATCAAGCTACAATACCACATGTGTGTAAATATATTTCTTTCTAAATATATATATCAATATATATATATATATATATATATATATATATATATATATATATATATATATATATATATATATATATATATATATATATATATATATATATATATATATATATATATATACATACCTACATATATATATATATATATATATATATATATATATATATATATATATATATATATATATATATATATATATATATATATATATATATATATATATATATACATATATATATATGGTTCAGCTCAAAATACTGAAATCTCGAATTTCAGTATTTCAAGCCCAAGAATCTGAATCCACATAATAGAGAAAGTTTAGAAGCGTGCAATTCAAAACCTCGAATACCGGTTTTTTTTTTTGCCAGCTTTCTAAAGATACTATGGTCATGTATTCAGGTAAGTGTTTGTGCGTGCGTGTGTGCGTGTGTGTGTGTGTGTGTGTGTATGTGTGTGTGTGTGTGTGTGTGTGTGTGTGTGTGTTAAGGGGTTTGGGTAGGGGCTGTGATGTGTGTCAGTGTGTTTTGTTGCTGTGATGTGTGTGTACGAAGTGAAAGTAGCTTGTGTAGTGGTGTTTTGTGTGTGTGTGTATGTAGTGCGACCTCAGAGTGAGAATATTTAAGTAGGGGGGTGTGGGGGCGCAGGGGGGCTTGCCCTTCTGCTTTCATGTAGTAGAATGATTGTGTGTGTTTGTGTGGTGGATGGTGTGTGTGACTGTGTAGTAAAACCGCAAAATTCAAAACTTATGGTATTCGAGGTTTTGAATTTCACAGTTTTTACTTTTCGTTGTTTTGTGGATTCTACTGGGCTCGAGATACTGAAATTCACAATTTCAGTATTTCAAGCTTCTGAAGTGAATCCATATATATACATATGCATACATCTATAGATATATATGTCTATATATATATATATATATATATATATATATATATATGTATATATATATATATATATATATATATATATATATATATATATATATATATATATATATATATATATATATATATATGTATATAAAGATATATAGCTATACATATAAAAGAGAAAATAACAAATACATGTATGACCATAGGCACCGTTAATGGGGGTGAGGGGGCACAAGCTACATATGTCTTGTACGTATTGACATTACCCCCCCCCCCAGCCAAGCAGGTCTGCCCTGCAATACAGTACCAACTGTTGCAAGTTCCATAACCAGGACCCGACACAACATGGGCACAAGATGTTAACATTACTCCATCCCACCTGTATGATGTCAGGCTGGTATCAATAACATATCATGCACTACAGTCTGGCTACCATATGGAATGTACAATGTGGAAGCAATAATCATTCCTAGGAGACATATAAACACACACATATGCAGATAGATATATATATATATATATATATATATATATATATATATATATATATATATATATATATATAGAGAGAGAGAGAGAGAGAGAAATATATGTAACTACACATACACACACAGAGATATGTATAGAAAGATACATATTTAGAGGGTGCACACCACACGGACCAGCCAGTATTCCTACAGTTGCCACCTTACCATATGGACACTGTATGAGTCACCCATACAAAAGACAGTTGTTGCCTGAAACATATACCCAATGAGAGGTCAAAGGATATAATATCACACACAAGTTTGCATACATGAGAAAGCTTTATTTGTGTACTATTACAGTTGTATATGCCATGTCATATAGCTGTTTAGACTTTGAAATACATATAAACAGACTAATGCAACTCTCAAACAGATCAGTTAATACAGTATTCTGGAAAGCATAACATATGTTGCTGTCCCGGCCAAGGCCTTCAAGTAGTACAACAGTAAAGACAGACTGGGCCACAGGATAACAATCAATCAACAGTAAGTAATTCAGATGTATAGTCCAGCAGCCTTTATCTACACTCTGTATGCATTCCCTGGGGGAAAGGACTTCAGTTGACACAATGGGATGTATCTGTTACATAACAAGGCATAACTGAAACCATCACAATCACACTGACAAACAGAACAGTCTATATGGCAGGAAGCAGTAGGCTTGCATTTACCCAAGGTGAATTGTATGGTAATGTACATCCAGATACCTTAAGGCAGCTTACTCCTGATATCCCTCACATGTTGTAACTGCCTAGGTTAGTTATGGTGCACCCCCACCCCCCATAGACTGACATACAGGGGCATATACCACTGTTACATACACTGATGTCTGGGCTGCAGAAGGGCACATATGTATTGTGTAGATGAAGTCCACACATATATGGACCCAACCCCACAATATGTGTGGGGGCCACAACAGCAGTGGAATGATGGCAGGAATAGCAGCATGACATACTCACAGGCCATTACATAACAGCCCCTGACAGCATGTCATATGGGCAAAGCCTGGTATGTAGGTGGAGGACAGAGGCCGGAACACAGGCCCATATGTAAAAAAGTGTTGTCATACACTAAGCAAGTTGCTGGTGTTACAGGATACACTGCAACATACCCTTAGTCAGAAACATGAAGTCAGAAACACAAATGGATGTAGCCATGTACTGATAGCATTCAACACACACACTGCCAGTGATATATCTGACACAAGACCTTTGTGGTGGACAAACAAAATAAGACAGGCACACCTCTGGCCATCAAGTGGATAGGCCCACAGTTGAGAGCTATGCAGACAGACTGCATTCCATGTTAAACTAATATGTACACACAAACTCTGTAACGCTGGCGCTATACCATGCATACAACAACACTACTCACACTCTGTCTGTAGTTCTGGAACCTCATACAAATATGCAGCCGGCCTGAGTGTGCAAGTTCTCTTGTAAGAGGTATTGCTACCTGCTGTCTGTAGCACTGCTGCCCACACACAGGAAGGATATCCACCATACAGGAAAGGTAAAGGGACCATGCCCACATGATGTAGGGATTTATAGTACTGGGTTGCCATGACAGTGGTAATTGGAAGTACTACACAGCATGCTGCATGCAGGTAGCAAGTGGAGGACACTGATTGGTGCAGAGGCCATCACCTGCTCATCTGCATCATCTACAAAGGCCATGCTGCAATCTATTCCAAGCAGCCGATTCCATTTAATGGAGAGAGAGAGAGAGAGAGAGAGAGAGAGAAAGAAAGCGAAACCAGATCCACAATCAAAAACCAAAACAGAAACAAAGAAAGCAGGCTAAGGCCATAGCCAAGAAGAAAAAAAAAAACCTCCTACAAGGAAACCATCCACAACAGACCTCATTCCCACAACAGGTATGTGAAGTATATATGCATGTAGTTAACTGTAGTACTTGGTCCATAAAACTGGGATAGATGATATGGAATGATATATATGTGTCATCAGGTGTTGTCATTGTAATGATGTTCAGCTGAGCAACTGCTATGGACAATAGAGTCTGTCCCTGTAGGCAGTGGGCCATACCCGTCAACTGTGCAGAGCAACACTGACTGACAAGATGTAAGCAAACATAGTGTCTGTTGTGTAATGGAAAAGATGTATATTACTGTGGCCAATAGCTGGTGGTGGAAGTAATGCCATAATGATGGACACGTGGGTTCCAGAGCCCACCATTTGCAGGACACTCAGGGTAACATGTATTGTAGCATGCTGAAATGCCATATGTGTGTAATAGGTCTTCCTGAAATCTGGCTTTATATATATACCCCCCTAATGTTAGGCTGTGTCCATATGTGGCACCTGTCTGTGTTGTAGCAAGGCAGAACAGTGCAGCTCTGCAGGAAGGAGACTTAGAGATTGTGGACCTGATGTCTGAATGTACCCCATAAATAGTTATGTATATGTGTCTATATATATATATATATATATATATATATATATGTATGGGTCTACTTCAGTTGATCGAACTTTTATAAGTTCAAACCACATATGGCCAAGACCATATGTTCGAACTTATAAAAGTTCTAAAACTGACGTACAACCACAAAAAAACACAAAATTACATGTCTATAGCGCCCTCTGCCCCCCCCTTACTTAAATATACCAACTCCAAGATCGGACTACATTGCGGAAATGGGACATATTCCCTTTTCGCTCTATATGGAGATCTCCATTCAGTCAGATAGGGCTTTTATAAGTTCGAACATATGGTATTGGCCATATGTGGTTTGAACTTATAAATGTTCGATCGACTGAAAGGGACCCATGTGTGTCTATATATATATATATATATATATATATATATATATATATATATATATATATATATATATATATATATATATATATATATATATATATATATATATATATATATATATATATAGGTATGTCTACAGATATACCGATACTCTTATGTAGACTTATTTACATAAACACATATATACAACATAAATATATCTACACACACAAATATATGTATATATATATATATATATATATATATATATATATATATATATATATATATATGTGTGTGTGTGTGTGTGTGTGTGTGTGTGTGTGTGTGTGTGTGTGTGTGTGTCTACATATATAGACACACACACACACACACACACACACACACACACACACATGTATGGAAATACATGCCCCCTATATTACCACCACAGTGCTGCATGCTATGTGTGAGGGAACATCACACATAGCAATACACACAGATATATACAGCTGTAAGTGTGTGCAACATGGATGTGTATGTCACATGCGAACCCTTTGTTGAGACCACATTGCCCTTGTCTGTGAAGTAGGGAATGGGAATATGGGGAAGGATAGCAGGTGTATTTGTGGAGGTGGTTCAGGTTAGTAGATATAGAGGACAGCCTACAGGGGTTGTATATGACACATGTGGTGGGTAAACACCCTGTATAGTGTATGTGTGTTCTGTGATGTGAAAGCCCCATGAGCCCCCATATGGAAGCAATGGGAACAAGGCCCCCCACCCAATGCTAGTCACAACAGCAGTTCCTTGGCCCTGAAGGTGCCTGGCCTGGAGGCTGAGCAGGAGGAGCATATGGACCTGTGATTGTGTACTGGGTGCCTAAAGGTGCTGTAGCACAACCCACAAGTTTCTGTGGAGCCCCCTATGGAACAGACCCTGGACCTGACCTCGGGTGACAGGATCATGTCTGTGTGTGCCCCCGGGGAGGTGAATAACATCCCCTGAGGTGGTTCCACCCAAAGGTAGTGCTGGACCAGTAGATGAGGAGGCCCTAGGGTAGGTTCCACATGTGATGTGGCCTGGTAACATGGCCAGATGAGGTGGGAGATGTGGTTCTGCTGGCAACTATTCCCTAAACATGCTATTGTGTCACTGTTATAGAACATATGTGGGTAGAAATCATCCACACAATCCTGGAGTATGTCCAACAGCATGCATAGATATCCCCAATAACACAGAATGACAGATGTGTAGCAATCACATAGCAAGCATACCACATGCATATATGTAACCATAGTGGCCCTGACAATGGCATTCAGGTGAAATAGTCCATAACAGGCCAGCAATGATAGTATCCACACAGGGAACATGGCTACAAACACATAGCACAAAGTGTGGTACAATACAATATATGTCCCAATGGTAGGTAAGCTGTAGCCATACCTATTGAGTTGTGTGAACAGTTTGTTGTCACTGATATGGTGGGGGTGACAGAGATGTGTATTAAGAACTATGGTAACCTTGCTGTATGAGTTGCTCAGATCTGTTTCCATCTTTATGTCTTTCAGGCAAGATATCCCATGGCTGTTTACCAGGGTATTCAGCGGTGGAAAATGAGGTAATCTTAAACCACCTTATACAGCAATATCCGGTTCTGTTTGGCAGGACCACCCATAAGCAGCAGAAGCGAACCGCCCTGTGGAATGATTTAGTCCACAGGGTCAATGATGTCAGCCTGCAGAAACGCAGTTATGAGCAGGTCCGGCATCATTGTACTGACCTGCTTCGCAATGCCCGTTGGTGTGCTGCTGCAGTCCAGGGGGATCACCTCACAACAGGGGTGGGGTCATGCCATCCATCCCCCCTGACACATGTTGAGGAGCTCCTCACCAGCCTCATGGCACCTGCCCACCCACACACCCAACAACTGGAAGAGACCATTGTGGAGGTGGGTGCTGCCCACACACTGGCTGAGGAGCATGCAGATAAGGCCACAGGGCACATCAGTAGACCAATGTTGCGTATGCATCCAAATCTGTACAGGTAGATCATGCATATGTGAGATGTCATATATATAGTCTGTTGCTACGTAGTAGTAATAAACAGATGTGCATAATCGGTAACATTGTGGACTTGTACTGCTGATGTCCTGTAATGCTGCACCCACCCTGTAGCAATGCCACAGCTCTGGCCACTGACATCATATCTCTCACACTCTTATGTAGGTCCCTCTGGTATACCGCAAAGGCAGCAGCCTGTAGCTGGTGAGTATGGTTTATGTTCATGGATGCCAATACACCGGGTATGTAATGACTATGGTATATTCCATGCACACATCTAACACACCTACCCATAATGCATGCTGTACATGTTCACGTATTGTTGCTGTTAAATGTACTGCATCACAGTGGTGACCATGGTGGGGTATCTGAAGGGTATGTCAGACACCTGCAAGATAACTAACATCCTGTCATTGTGAAATGTGTCCACAGGAATGAACATAATGGTGGGACACATGGCCTACAGTAGGGACATGTGTGAAACATCACCCTTATACAGTGCTACAACAGTGTATATACCAGTATTACAATGGAAACTGTTACAGATCTACTTTATGGCATAACATTATACTGTGGCCCACATTATTAGCTGGGACTAGGCTGTTACACCTGGTGTTGAGTGTTTGGGACACTGCAAACTGACACACAATTGTAGGCCATACTTGTCAAGCATCTGCAAAAAGGCTGAAGGTCTGGAAGGTGTGTCACCATAACACACAGGATGTGAACATGAGTAGACCTTGCATTCATGCAATGTTGGGGAGCATGTGTAGGGCAGACTGACTAGCAAATGCAGATGGCCCATGCTAGTATACCCCTGCCAGGAATAGTGACTGCTGTAGTACACATAACAATAGGTGCAACAAACCATCATGATAAGGGCATGCACACATATGCACCCATGGAGTGTATGCATCGTGGTCAGCATCTGCACATCTAACACATTTCCTAGACACTGCATGTGAATGTACAGGACATATATCACATATCAGGCTCATGTACTGTTAATATATGGTTGATGTGGTCCCATGGCAGATCAAGCAAGAGTGCATCATATCAATAAGGGTGTGTACACTCCCATAGCTATGGTAAGGTCTGACAGTTGTCAGTGTAATAGTATTGTATTGGTCATACATGCACCGCTGATGTTGAGATCTGTAAACCAGACATCAGGCATTCACAAATGACATCTGTCCACATATCATCCCAGGTATGTGTCAGTCAAACACATTGGGGCTGTGACCATTAGAGCAGACATAACTGACAAAGTAATAAACATTCAGCAATGGTTTGTACACATGTGAGGTTTGACGCACAGTACATGGCAGGGTGCAGAACAGGTGCACAGCAATACTGTGTACATGGGTGCAGTGTTTTTCAGAGAAAGGGGCATCACCTACTAACACAGTCCATGCATCACACACATGAATACTGTTACTAGCATGGATTGACTATAGCTGCACTGCATGCTGTTGAGTACCATATGTTATGCATGTTGACAGATGGGTAATGAGTGGACTGTGTGTACTATCTTTGTGCAACCACCCCTGTGTGTGTGTGTGTGTGTGTGTGTGTGTGTGTGTGTGTGTGTGTGTGTGTGTGTGTGTGTGTGTGTGTGTGTGTGTGTTTGTAGGTGGGGGTTATTTAGTCTGCAAGTGCAATCTGGTGGGGTAGAGGGAGGTTGATGCATGTAGGATGTGTGTGTGCATGTGTGTGTGTTTGAGTGGGTGTCCATGTATGCACATGTGTGATTATGAAGTTGTTCATAAGGCAGTACTCCCCTTTGGGGTCATGCAGTACATGGACATGGACTGACACATGAGACACCAGGAATACTTGTCTGATATGTAATCACAGGACAGCTGATAGTATAATAAGGTCTGTAGCATGGAACATGCATTGGGAGGGAAAGTAGACATCAGGTATACCCTTAATATTGCAATCAGCAAAAAGATGAATGACTACCCACATATGCAGCACTACATTTGCATGGGGGAATTACTAGACAACATCAGGGAGTGTATCCATATATTACTGTTGTCCACATGATAAGTTGATTGAGCAGCAGATCTGGCATGTACTGAGCAATAGTTACATATGACACTCCAGTGCATGACATTATGAAGTGAATGTAGTAGCCCCTAACATATAGGGGCCATGCTCACGATGTCTGCACATACCCAGGGTGAACATAGGATGACAGCAGTGGGGCCATGTTAAACATACTCCACTCAAGTCAAGGAGGTAATGGAGTAACAGGTCTTGTGTTGTGATCACTCGTCTAGGCATTTAGAGGAATGATACATTAATGGTTGGTATTAATGAGTATATGTTACCAAGTGTGATGCAGGATGGGGAACTTATGTGAATAAACGTGGGACTGTCTGTAAAATCAGGGACAGGTAGGTATTAAGGCGGAATGTCAGTG
This sequence comes from Protopterus annectens, assembly GCF_019279795.1. Taxonomy (NCBI): domain Eukaryota; kingdom Metazoa; phylum Chordata; order Ceratodontiformes; family Protopteridae; genus Protopterus; species Protopterus annectens. Next base: position 1,230,268,784 of record NC_056737.1, read on the forward strand.
TGTACTGTTATGCAATGCTGTACAGGTCTTAAAGTGTATTTCTTGTTTTCCCCTACAGGTGGCGAGGTGGGTCAGGGTCCCTCCTACATGCAATCTGATGTTGGTATCCATACAGACGCAGAAGATGATGATAGTACTGTTCAGACACAGGCGGGGTTGTCAGTGGCCAAAACTGCGTCATCATTTGACATCCCCCTCTTAGCCACCCCAACCCCACACACATTTACAGTGCCTATACATACCCCATCACCAGTGGCCATAGCAGAGGGACAGTTGGCATTTGGTGGCAGTGCACAGGAGAGTGTGGTATCCATGCCAAATGTGTCTGGTCACAGCAGGCATAGCCGGATGTCCGGCAGGGCACCACATAGGCAGATGTACCAGGGTGCTCATGGTAGGGCCGCTGGTCATCATGCCCCTGGCAGAAGTGGCACAACTGGTACCACCATGCGCATGTTTCAGACTTTCATGGGGGCACAGGTGCATATGGAACTCTACACCAGACAGGGCCTGAGGCTGCAGAGGGCTGCTCTCTCATCTGTAAGTGACAACTTCCATGAACTTTCTGGTGCCCTCCATGATTATACTGAGGTCATGGATAGATGGTTGGGTGAGATGGTGGGCCTCATCGACCGTGGTTTGCCCATGCTTGAACATGTGGTGTGAGTGTGACGATGGCCGTGTGGACGTAGGCCAGCAACACCAACAGCTGGTTGTCGAAGTGGACATGCTAGGATACCAAGGCACTCCTGTAGTGGCAGTACCAGCCCCAGCACTGCAGGGGGGGCACTGTCCACACCACACCAGAGCAGGCCACGTGCATGTGGCCTTGGCCAGTCCCAGGAGGGACCTGGTTCCACCAGACATCTGTCATCATCAGGGGAGAGTAGCACATTGAGGTTTGTGCCTGGACGTGCCCATGGAACCCCTGACAGGCACATTTCGCACGTGCATGGCCTAAGGCAGTGAAATACACACTCTTCCGGGTATGGTCTGCAGCTGCCCAAGAAACATCTGTATAGGGCATACACATGGCAGAACTGTGTGCATGCATACCCACACACTATACGAACACACCTAGGGCAACCCATACCTACACACACCACATCACCACACCCATTTCAACTAATTACACTCCTCACCCACGCACATGGTGTCAAACGTATGGCCCACCCTCTGTCACTGGCAAACCAACAACACACCCTGTATATATGATGATACCTGTGCCACATCTCTGTCATCCATAACATTGATGCAGGGACAGGCTAATATGGTTCTGATGCACACAGTGACTGCACTATAGTGTACCAATTAACTACTGTGTAACATGTTATCAGGAGTAATGTTTAATGCATACATGTCAGTTAGTGTAGCTGTCCAGCCATTATGCATTATAACTGTTAGTAACATTGAGTGATTGTGGTCTCCATAATGTTAACCATTTGTGTTGTAGATGTACATATGTCAGCAGGAGGATGGTCTGCAGTCATATTCCACAAGGGGTATGGCACTGTGGTGACACCATGGCTATGACATAACCTGGGTACAGTTGAACACATGTCACAGGTTTGTATAACAGTTATTGCCTGTGTCACATGGACAGGAGACCCGTTGGGACATGTATAGTCAACAACTTGATATAGATCTCTCCACATACATGCACACTCTTACTTGGCATCACTGGGTCTAGACCCATACCTAGTTATGTAGTGCTACTGAAGTGTGTGGCTTTCATTGCACAAACCACACAGCGTTTAGGGTGAAGTGTGTTCCAGGTTACATGTTACATGCTGAACATCCCCAGACATGTACAATATGGTAATGGGGAATGTAATGGTTGTATATGGATAATACATAGTGTGACAATCCATCATATACTCATTAATAGACACATAACAGGCAGACACACATTCAAGAGACCTGGGCCTATTGGTGCTAACTAACTTGTTAGTGTTTCCAATGTGTTACAGATAGGCTGCACACAGCACAGGCATGAATGGGCTGGATTGTGGTATCAGTTACCTGTATTGTTGATGGTGACAGTGGTCACCATACAGTTTTTCATGGGACATATACCGGGTGTACCATGGTGTAATGACAGTGTACACAACACCCACATCCCACAGTGGATATTGTACTCACTGGAAACCATGATGCCACTCTGACATACCCACTATCACATATTACCCACGACTGCGATACAACCCATTGTACATCCCAACAGTTGTACTACAGGGATATACATCTAATGTACATGCTACAGGCATAGTAGGGTTTTGCATTATCATGCCTCACCTATGGGCAGCAACAACACTATCCATACTACTGTGTGGCAATGCATATTGTGATAGGAGTATGTGGTCTCGGAATGCTGTACTCTACATATATACAGACATGCACACATACACACATTTGCCAGAACTCAACGGGTATCCCATGCCTATCGACCCATTTGTACAACACTATTGTGCTGGTACTGCAAGGCTCATGTAGCCGTTAGGGAGAGGAGCATAACAGGGTACATGTAATGTCTGATACAGCAGCAGCTACATCTTACTATGACAATGGGTGTTGCAGTGGTTGTGAAGGCCCTCATGGTATTCTCAACTACAGGTGTACTAACACACAAACAGTGCTATTCTCAGTAATGCACACGTACACATATGTCAATACTGGGGTGCATCGCTGCAGGTGGTCATAGGTGTGTACCTGGCTATTGCCCATGGAGAGATGGGTAGTGTAGGGGATGTGTGCACAGTGGTATCATACCACCTGCCATGTGCCAGCAGGCCATCTATCTACAGATACCACTGTGGTTATCCTCAGGGTGAGAGTGACATGCATCAGCCAATCCTCTGGGTGCCTCCTGCAAATGGCCCCTGAGGTAATCCAGATGACATGTATGCAAAGGTTCTGTTGACTGTGGTAGTGTAGTGGAGGTACCTGTGGCATGTGGTGCACACAAGGGAGTTGTCTTCTATATGTGCCAGTTATAACACAGCTGGGCAGACATGTCAGTGTCAGTCAAGCATAGGTTGCCTGGATGTATCAAAGATGGATACCTGCCATCTGCACATCTGTACAGGGACTGATAGACATCATCTTGGCAATTAGCTATGCAGTAGGATGAATCTGTCAACAGATAGATGTCTGACACCAACATGTAAGCCATTACTACATGTTGGAAGCCCTCACTGACATGTGCTGTACAGACAGTAGTCTACAGTTACTTTCCACATGTCAGATCATTATCCAGTAGGGGATATATACTGTGACACAGTTTGCACACCAGGAACATGACAGTGAGTCATCAGAGTCCAGCTATGGCTGCAGTTGTGCTTGTTGTCAGTACTGCATTTAGCCATCTACTCTTGCCTGGGAAAGCACTCTCAACAGTAGTACCACCATGATACACTACATGCCAGTGTGACAGCACATAACCTGGGTTACTACCCTTCTATGTAACACATTCAAATGGATAACAATGCTGCACAGGTCTCATATACTTGAGTGTCCCAGACATGACACTCACACCCCTTGATACTGTAATGACAGCACATAGATGCTTGTATTGTACATGGCATTACATGTACTTATTATAGATGTCATTACCCTGCTATGTTATCAGACTGGGATGGGAGCACTGGTTACCAGGGCTGAGCCATGCTTAGCAGGTGTCAGCATTGCTGCAATATAACAGCTAAGCACATCTGTGCACTGGTAAGCAAAGCCTACATGATGTGAGCACCTGTACATTTAACCATAGCTTAGCACCACTTAGCTTTGTGCAAACCCATGCAAATGCACTTAAAGCTGCTCAAAACTGCCTTAACCACTCTGTATCCAAAAGCCCTTGTTCTCCCCAGCAAGAAAATACACAGCCCTTGCAGGTCTTGAACCCAAGTCCTTGTACACTATAGTCACAACAGTTAACCACTACACCATGACACCTGTGGCGACAGTTGTTGTTTTCCGGTATATCTGTCACTTACCATATTGAATAGTATTGAACAATTGCTTTAAGTTCTACAATTCTTTAGTACTTGTTATTGATATTACTGTTACATCACATATGTTGTTATATCTAAATATACACATATCAGATACATATGGTGAGATACATCTGGGAAGGTATACACAACCATGATGTTTACACATGACAAAAATATGGATATATACATATACATATGTAGATATGTGTCTACGTGTACATACACATATATACATATATATATATATGTCTACACATTTCTATAGTGCATCAGATATATGACCATGTGTAGGTCTCTCTCTCTCTCTGTATATATATATATATATATATATATATATATATATATATATATATATATATATATATATATATATATATATCTACAAATATATATATATATATATATATATATATATATATATATATATATATATATATATGGGTTCACTACAGAATCTCAAAATACTGAAATCCCAAATTTCAGTATTTGAAATTCCATAGCTGAAAGCTTTAAATCGCGAAACCCCCAAAAGCCCGAAATTCAAAATCTTGAAGTTCGGAGATTTTGAAATATTCCTTCTGGTGTTGCGGTGTGTGAATAGATAGGTGTAAGTTCAAGTAAGTATGTATGTGTAAGTGTGTTGGTTAGGGCCTTTAGTGTATGTTAGTGTGTGTTGTGGCTGTAATGTGTGTGTGCAAGGTGCTGTGAAATGTGTGGGTGTGAGTTACCTTTGTGTGTGTGATTGTGTGATCTCGAAGTTAGTATATATAAGTAGGGAAGGTGTGGGGGTACAGCCCCCCCACATGTGGGGTGCAGGGGGACTTGCCCCCCCTGCTTGTCTGTAGTGTAGGATTGTATGTTTGATTGTGATGGACATTTTGTGTATGTTTATGTGTGTGGTATATTTGTAGTGTAGGTTTGCGATTTTAAATTTCCCGCTTCTGGGGTTTCGCGATTTAAAGCTTTCGGCTACAGAATTTCAAAATACTGAAATTTGGGATTTCAGTACTTTGAGACTCTATAGTGAACCCATATATATATATATATATATATATATATATATATATATATATATTTATATATATATATATATATATATATATATATATATATATATATATATATATATATATATATATATTTGTGTGTGTGTGTGTGTGTGTGTGTGTGTATGCACATCCTGTGTGTACAGATATACCTGTTTATGCCAATATATATTTAGATATCTATAACTATATGTGCATACATATCTAATCAGATATATCTGTTTATGTCGATATATAGGTAGATATCCATAACTATATGTGCAGATATATCTATATATCTGTATATGTGTAGACATATATTGCTGTGTATATGTATATATTTGATTTTGTATATATATATATATATATATATATATATATATATATATATATATACATATGCACACACACACACACACACACACACACACACACACACACACACACACACACACACACACACACACACATATGTATATATATATATATATATATATATATATATATATATATATATATATATATATATATATATATGTATGCACATATATGTATGTAGATATGTATATGTGCATGGATATATAGATATATATATATATATATATATATATATATATATATATATATATATATATATATACACACATATATGTTTATCATATGTCCAGAACATGGAGTAGAGTCCTACCTCAGCACCAGTAGTCCCAACCTCTTAGTGGAAGGGGATGTCATGTATGTATTGCAATTATATATGTAGACTCTTGCTACTGTAACAGACATACATCCTAAGGACATCATAGTACAGTACCACTGCTAGTACAGTAATGATTCTGAGGACTACAGCACAGATATGTGCAATATATATGGACAGTCTGGCACTCTATGATCAGTCCAGAGGTGTACACAGATCCCCTTCATGCGAGACATGTGGACCATGCCTCACAATGTTGATGTTAACAGCCATGTACATGGGTATATCACGTAAATACTGAACTACATATGCCCACACAGTTTATGCATTCACACATGCCAGTCTGTCCTGACACATAATATTTGGTGTTGCAGAGGTCATATGGCCACATACTACCCAGTAGTTAGTAACATACATCTGTACAAAATCCCACTGCCTTGTCAGCCATACACAGCAGTTATGGTGGTCTGGCAGCAGTATGTCTTGCAAATAACTGGACATAACAGCACACTGGGTAATTACACTAAACTGCTAAGCATGTCAAAAAGCATTGTACAAACTACAAGCAGACTGCCACAGCACTGAGCTGCATTTTGTATTGGGAAATACACATGTACCTGCAAATGTAGCAGGCTCTACACACATATCACATCACAGAGTAACAGACACCTGTGAGAAAGTGCATACCCACAACCAATATGTACACAGCCACAGCCACATATGGTACACAAGCTTAATATGACACTATATGGACTGTCTGATAAACGCTATCCTCATATGTGCCACTCACACACTAACCCTACATACACTGGGTCATGACACTGTGTGGTCTGCTGCCTGTCTGTGGTATGGGACATGTGTGTATCTGGCCTACAGACATGTGAGCCGATAGGGTACCATACACTGGAGCAGCATGCAACATCAGATAGAACAGGACCAAGAACAATGGCATCTACCACAGTCTGTGCACAGCCCAAGGTAGTATGCACAATACACATACTGTCAGCAATCACCATAAGTACACAGACCCCAGTACTGTATACACAACAGCAGAATGCCCAGGTTATGTCCTCAGAAATAACCCCTACTATACATAACATGTCTAGCAGTCTGATATCTAACTGGCTTGTTATTAGGTATGATGTCAATAAATAATGGTGTACAGAACATATGTACCTCTTACTGGATGACATATGTACAAAGTTTGAGAGATGTGTGGCTGGAGCCACAAATACTGGGCCAATATTGGCATGTTGCTGTGATAACCTCATACATTTACTGTCATACCAGGGTTTGTTGTGACATATGTCCTATTAGGGATATGAAGTCAGTAACTCTCATGGCTGTGACCATGTACTGACTGCAATCCTCAGACTATGCTTCTGCAGTTCTAAGATAGGAGTTCTGTGAGTAACGCAAGAAACATAAGTCTCCACACACTGCCCAGTCTGCAGATAACGCTACAGGTGGGAGTTTCATCAAACACATAACACTGTTATGGCAGGTATTAAATCATTTTTACCAGCCATATCCACACACACTCTTTTAAACTGACATTACTCCAAATGCAGAAGAGCAACACTTACATTCTGTAGTCATGTCTGGCACATCCCCCTCCTGTCTGTTGTCCTGTTTCCACAGTGTATGTTGTTAGAGGTAAATCCCAATATCATCTGCGATGCTGTTTGCTAAACACCAAATTGAGGTCCTGCTCTCAGTGAATGAAAAGGTCCAACACCCACATAATGTTCCTAGATATTGGAGTGTGTTTCCATGCAATTGGCTGTTGGAATGTTACCACAGCTATTCCATATGCAACCACCTAGAGGGGGACTGCAATTCATGCCGAGGCTATCACCTGATCATGAGCATCACTTACAAAACACAAGCTGCTGCCTAAGCAAAGCAGGTGTACTTCTCCACATCTACCAGAGAGGGAGTGAAAGAGACAGGCAGAGACAAAATAAGTCAGGGATGGGGTGGGAGAGTAAAACCTAAGCATGTTTGTGTCACACACCTACCAGTATGGGGTTTAAAACCCCTGAATGACTATGTATTGTTATCACATGTCTATGCAGTTATTGCATGCGCCACATAGCTTACATGTTGTGGAGCTGTCCAAAGGTATATTTGATGGTGAGTGACATATACAACAGTGATATAGGAATGATAAGGTAGGTGTAGTACACATGCCTGTCCACATGAGCAGGTGTCAAAATCAACACAGCCACACTCTCTCAGGGACTCACACACATTGACACAGTTGGCAGGGTCAGGAATAGACTTCCTATCTAGCTTGTTTGCCACAATACAGTAATGTGCAGATATCACATGCACCACAGGGGTTATCCAGATGATATATGGGCAAAGGGTATGTGAAGGTGTCTGACATCAGATTGCATGCTTCTGTAGGTCAGTGGGATGTGTAGTGAGTGTGGTCGAAAGCATCATACTCCACACACACACCGATACAGGGTGCCAGTACTGACATGCATGGGTGTACTGCTTCACATGTGTGTAGTGGTTGACTGTGCCAGAAGGCTGTACAAGGCTAGGTGAAGGGTATACCTTGGCACCAGGCCACATGACAATGGTCTGCAGTGTGGCTCAGGGGTGTAGTGTCGGGATTGGCCCACACAGATGGGTATTGTATTCACCATCCAATCACCTGGGTTTCTATTGTGTGTGGCCAGTGCTGTGCAATGCTTGCCATGTATGTGTTCTATAGTCCATGACATGGACGGTGTCTGAGATGTGCACACATCCTGCATGCATGTTCAGTGACATGTGGAACTGTACCTGGGGTGTCTGGAATTAGAACTCCTACCTAACTAGTTTATCACACTATAGCATTATGCAGTTATAGGGCATGCCACAGATATTACTGGGCTATCCTTTCCCCAAAGGTGTATTTCAAGGTGAATGACATCAGCAGGCATGCCAAAATAGACCATTTGAAATTGCAGTGAGTGTGACTAGCCTAAAAAAGCATTGTTCTCTACACAGACAAATACAGTTGTCATATCTGGGATTAGAACTGCTACCGAACTAGTTTATCACACTACAGCATTACACAGTTATACGATGCACCATGGAGATTAGTGGATTATTCCTTCCCCAAAAGTGTATTTCAAAATAATTGACATCAGCAGGCTTGCCAAAGAAGGGCAATGGAGGTTGTAGTGACTGTGAATAGCCTCAAAAGCATTGCTCCCTACACAAACAAACATCCACATTTGCCATGTCTGGGAACAGAACCCCTACCAAACTACTATATCACACTACAGCATTATGCTGTTCTAGGATGCACCATGGAGATTACTGGATTACCTCTTTCCCAAAGGCATATTTCAAAGGGAATGATATCAACAGGCTTGCCAAAGATAGGCAATGGAGGTTGTAGTGACTGTAAATGGCGGCAAAAGTATTGCTCCCTACACAGACAAAAAACACACACATCCACACTTGCCATGTCTGGGAATAGAACCCATACTCAGCTATTACATCACACTACAGCATTACAGTGCTATAGGACACACCACAGAGATTGCTGGACTACTCCTTCCCCAAAAATGTATTTCAAAATGAATGACATCAGCAGTCTTGCCAAAGGCAATGGAGGTTGTATTGACTGTGAATGGCCTCAAAAGCATTGCTCCCTACACTGACAAACAAACACACAAACATCCACACTTGCCATGTCTGGGAATAGAACCCCTATCGAACTACTATATCACATTGCTGGACTACTCTTTCCCCAAAAGTGCATTTCAAAGGGAATGACATCAGCAGGCTTGCCAAAGAAGGGCAATGGAGGTTGTAGTGACTGTAAATGGCATCAAAAGCATTGCTCCTTACACAGACAAACAAACACAAACATCCACACTGGCCATGTTCAGAAACTGAACCCCTAGTAAACTACTATATCATACTACAGCATTACACTGTTATAGGACACACCACAGATATTACAGGACTACTCTTTCCCCAAAAGTGTGTTTCAAAATAATTGACATCAGCAGGCTTGCCAAAGAAGGGCAGTGGAGGTTGTATTAACTGTGAATGTTCTCAAAAGCATTGCTCTCTACACAGACAAACAAACTTGCCATGTTTGGGAACAGAAACGCATCCACACTTGCCATGTCTGGGAATAGAACCCCTACCGAACTACTATATCACACTACAGCATTACACTGTTCTAGGATGCACCATGAAGATTACTTGACTTTTCTTTCCCCAAAGGTGTATTTCAAAGTGGAATGCCATCAGCAGGCTTGCCAAAGAAGGGCAATGGAGGCTGTAGTGACTGTGAATGGCCTCAAAAGCATTGCTCTCTACACAGACAAACAAACTTGCCATGTTTGGGAACAGAACCCCTACAAAACTACTATATTACACTACAGCATTACACAGTTCTAGGATGCACCACAGAGATTACTGGACTATTCCTTCCCCAAAGGTGTATTTCAAAGGGAATGACATCAGCAGGCTTGACAAAGAAGGGCAATGGAAGTTGTAGTGACTGTGAATGGCCTTAAAAGCATTGCTCCCTACACAGAGAAACAAACACACACACTTACCATGTCTAGGAATCGACCCCCTACCGAACTACTACATTGCACTACAGCATTACACTGTTCTAGGATGCACCACAGAGATTATTGGGCTACACCTTCCCCAAAGGTGTATTTCAAGGTGAATGACATCAGCAGGCTTGCCAAAGTAGGGCATTTGAAATTGTAGTGAGTGTGACTAGCCTAAAAAGCATTGCTCCCTACACAGACAAACAATCACACACACACACACACACACACACACACACACACAGTTGCCATGTCTGGGATTAGAACTTCTATTTAACTATTTTATCACACTACAGCATTATGCAGTTATAGGACATGCCATAGAGATTACAAAGCTATGCTTTCTCCAAAGGTGTATTTCAAAGTGATTGACATCAGCAGTCTTGCCAAAATAGGGCATTTGAATTGTAGTGAGTGTGACTAGCCTAACATGCATTGATCCCTACAGAGACAAACACACACACACACACACACACACACACACACACACACACACACACACACACACACACACACACACACACACACACACACACACACACACAGTTGCCATGTCAGGGATTAGAACTCCTACCTATCTAGTTTATCACACTACAGCATTACACAGGTACAGGACATGCCACAGAGATTACTGGGCTATCCCTTCCCCAAAGGTGTATTTTAAAGTGACTGACATCAGCAAGCTTGCCATAATAGGGCAATAGGGAGGCTAGTGTGTGTTCATGGGCCATAACTCACTCATCTAGAGGTAGACATACCACACTCAGGCACACACAGGTTTATATTCCACGGGTACATGTATACAACTGCTAGATGACTACTGCATTGAACAGTCATATTGCACAGTTAGCACTAGCACCACAGAGTCTATAATGCTGAGGGATTCCAGAGACAAATGTCTACGATGAGTGACATTTACACATCATGTCACTGTAGCCATTTGGCTGTGTGCTGGGTGGGACAGGCCTCATAATGGAAGGCTCTTTGTCACTGTCACTCTCTTCCACACATTTATGTATGTGTACTTTCAGCATAGTATAGTGTGTTGTTTTTGGATATATGTGTGTATTCCTATCCAATCTGTGTGCAAAGCATGACTGGTGCATACTGAGGAATGTATGCATTAACATCTGCAACTGTCAGATATGTATGGTCCACTGTTGTTGCCAGACATGAGCTTCATTTCTTTAAATGTATAAGCATGCCCAGTATGACCTTTCAGTATTTTATTGTCTGACATTGCCTTCATTTCTCTAAGTCTGGGAGCATGCCCAGTATGCCCTTTATTGAATGTGTGGATCCATTCCAGGTAAATTGTACTCCAGTGCAGACTTTAGTTGTCTACACCTACAGCTAGCAAACTGTTTCTGCAGGATATCTGTAGATCAGTTGACAATATGGGGTCAAACTGGGCACTGTAGGTAATTGTGTCTGTGCTGCTTCTGCTACATGGTCCTGGTATTAGCATAGATATTCAGATATGTGTACTGTTATACAATGTGATGTTTTATGTCATCAAGTACTGTCAGGTAGACATTTTTGCTTGCAGTGATGTCTTGGGGGACACAGGGTGAATGTAGCTGTGTCCAGTATTGTGGTCAAATGCCTACATATTCCTGCAAACTAATGCCATTCTGGAGTGGGAGCTGCAGACACTTGCTGCTGGGTCTGTGTAACTGGTTCAACACCTTGGTAGAGTGGTGGCAGAGGATCCCATACTTGTACATCCATCGATGTGACAGTATGGCCTTATCTTGCTTTTGCAATACCTCACTTCTGTACAGATTCACACAGGTTACTCAGAGGCAGGGGTCATAAATCAGGACATTACCCCTATTGCGGTTTACAAGCAGGTTTGTAGCCACCCATTCTTGTGTTTGCAGCCAGGGATAATATGTGCACACGGCTATGTTTTGGACTCCGCACAATCCATGCTGCCCATGATACCACCCAATCCCTCTATTATTGTATCCTCTTCCATACATTATGCAAACATTCTCTGATCCTTTCCCTATAGTTATCACCTCATCACAGCAGTGTATTGGTGTTGGTCCACAGTTCATGCAGTGAGACATAGTGGACATGTTACTGTGGTTTGTCCACATGGCCTTGCATATGGGTTCTGTGGACTGTGTTATGTTGTTATTTGGGAGTCCATGACATAACATACATTGGCAGTACGGGTGAGACACAGGCCTTTGGCAGAGGATTGTATGCCATTTGGTAGAGATGCAGGCCAGCTGTAGCAGGCTGTTGCATTCTGTCAGTCCTACAGTCTCAGACTGCAATACAGTATATTCCCCTGGGGTGACAGGGTAAGTGTGCTAGGTGTTCATGCCAATACTTTCTGTCAGTATTGATGAAGTGGAGTGGATGCTGGCAGGGTGCTGCTTACAGCTTGGGACACACCTGCATGGGACACCTGCACTGCATGCTGCATTCTTTCGCTTTTGCTATACCCAGGTGGGGGTTATATTGTACCCATTCCCAACTGCAGGGATAAGACTGGAGAGGTACCTGTGGGTGGTGGTTGGGTGAGCTGGGGGCATGTGTGCTAGGAACACTACTTGCATCTGACTCACAGATATGCATGGGGCATTCCACTTATGCTGGCTTGTGCAGGGACATCAGCTGTTTCTCAATACATCATTCCTATGACATTTGTTGTCTGCAAGTGTTTGGTCAGACTACATTGGTATCCCCCACGACAAGCCCAGATAATGTGCTGCAAACCTGTATGTACAATTCCAAGGGTGTGTCCATTTAACAGTTACACATTATACACTGTCTATCTGGGGTACTTTCCCCTGTGTACTGCTTGTATATCTGGACCAGCAGTCATGCCATGTCCATCTTTCAGATGGTGATACATATTACCTCCATACATTTACATTGGCTTAATGCTAGAGGACTGTATACTGGGGAGCATTGTGTTTGGCACTGCAGTTGTGAGGACTTGGCCCTGTCATTGGTAGTACTGGGCAATGGCCACCAGGACAAATCTCACCATACATACATACTGACCACTCTCACACAATATGAAACACACACCAACCTAACAAATGCATACCTGCTTATTGCACAAATGCTACAATCTATCCTACTATCTTGGCCACCTCAGGTAATCTGTGCTTCACTGGTATTATACTTACACATATACATGTTACTATATTTCTATATAGGATTGGGGGGGCACACCTGACTGTTACTACATGTCTACATCAGATTTGGGGGGCACACCAGACTGTTACTAAATTTCTACATAGGATTGGAGGGGAACACCTGACTGTTACAACGTGTCTACATTGGATTGGGGGGCACACCAGACTGTTACTACAGTTCTACATAGGATTGGGGGGGCACACCTGACTGTTACTACATGTCTACATCAGATTGGGGGCACACCTGACTGTTACTATGTATCTACATCGGCTTGGGGGAGGCACACCTGACTGTTACTACATTCTACATAGGATTGGGGGGGCACACCAGATGGCTACTACATTTCTACATAGGATTGGGGGGCACACCTGACTGTTACTATGTGTCTACATCGGATTTGGGGCACACCTGACTGTTACTATGTGTCTACATCGGATTGGGGGGGCACACCTGATTGTTACTACATTTCTACATAGGATGGGGGGTACGCCTGACACTTGTACACATTTGCTATGACTGTACTGGTATGTCAGGTACTGCATTTCATTCTGTATTCTAACCTATGATGCCGACTAGAGGCATATCAGTGTACTACAGGTCTTAGGTTTGATTGACCTACAGATCAGTTTCTGACTTCTTACCCTTCAAAACTAACATCCCACTACCTGACCTGATGTAGTCTGTCTCTGTAAGCCTGGGGGGAGGTAACCCATTGCCATGATTCAGAGGCCTTAGCACAGCCTTTGTTTGTATTTGTCTACACCTGTCCTGCTGGCTGAGACTATTGTTGGATATGTGAGCCTCCCTTACTGGCATGTGTGTGTCATATGGGTATATATGTGGCCCAGCACATTTCCTGCAGTGGGTTTTATCACCTTGTCTAGTACTGGCTACTATGGTGACTCCAGTATTTCTTACAGATCTCATACTTCCACTATAGGTGTCTACTATCTGCTAGCATTCCATTCAGCCACCCGATTCCCTTGCATGCTCACATCCATAACATAGATACAAGTGACATCACATACTACTCCATTCGGCAATTGGTAAGAAGAGTGACTTACCTTGTGGCTGTGCCAGTATTGAGAATGGTGCTGGAGGGCTGTCTATGTTGGATGCACATAGTACACTCCCTATATATGGTTGAGCACAGGTAGTGTCATGTTTAGCATCCCTTTTACTGTATGTGTGAGTCAGAGAGAGTTGTCATTGCCTGGGTCCCTACTGTGTCATTGTATGTGCTATGTGTTGCCTCTTTGCCAAGGCCAGGGCATACTGTTCACACCTCCTTCTGCCTACTGGGGCAAGCTCAGTTTGTTCCTCCACCAAGTCACTCTGTGCCTGTGCAGGCCTTGGCAAAGGTGAGGAGTGGGTGGCTCTGCCCCATGCTGTTCCTGTTGCAGCTGTTTCCGCAGTATCATATTGTGTAGCATGGCACATGCAATGACAATTTGAGTACATGTAGCTGGAGAGTACTGCAAGGCTCCACTGGATGAGTCCAGGCACCAAAACCGTGACTTGAGCATCCCAAACACATGCTGTATTATAATTCTTGTCTGTGCATGTGACTCGTTATGGAGTTTTTGTTCGGGTGTGTGTGCATTTCTGATGGGTGTCATCAGCAAAGGCTCCAGTGCGTAACCAGCATTCCCCACTAGGTGACCGTAAGGGATGTCCCCATTGGCAAATCTCTGGTACAGCTCCGTCAGATGCCAGATGTGGGAACCGTAATAGCTTCCAGGGCAGCCAGCACACGCATTCATTATAATGCCCTGGGCATCGCACACGACCCGGCACTTGATGGAGGGGAAGCCCTTACGGTTGATGTAGAACTTACCCTGCTCACCAGGTGATGCTTTGATGCATATGTGCATGCAGTTTATAGGACCCTCTTCCTCAGGGTATTCTGCTATTTGGTGGAAGAGATGCATATTGCTGGCCAAAGCCTTACGGGTGTTGGGGAAATATACATGCTCACTGGCATGTGCTGACATGGCATCCAGGAACTGGTGGAGTACCCTGGATGCTGATGCCTGTGAGATCCACATAATATCCCCAGCTGGCCTTTGGAAGGTACCTGTGGCTAGTATTCTTAGGCCTCCACATACCTTGGTATCCACTGGGATGGGTTCCACTCTGTTAGTTCTGTGTGTCAGGAGTGGCCGGCACAGCTCAACAATTTGCTGTAGAAGGTCCTTGTCCATCCTATATTGCTCCTCTATTTCCAGCTCATGTAGCTCCTGGTAGGTTACCCTGGGTCTATACACTCTTCTCTGTCTCCTCACTGTGGGTTGGTCGACAGCATTCACATCCTCACCACCCTCAGCCTCTTCCACATGCTGATGTATGATAGCTGCTGCAGCCCCTATCATTTTGTTGTTTTTGTTTGTTAAAACTTCCTCGCTTGTATACACTGTTGGTATATAGTATGTGGAAAAAAACAGAGGGAAAGGTGCTTGCATAGTTTATAGTAGTGTTCTGGGCTGGGCTGCTGCCTGTGTAATTGGCTGATTCTGTTACATTTCACCTGCCAGCTATGCTAGTTCTCCTTGATTATCTTCCTACTGTTGTTTTCCCTTCCCATTGCCTTCCTGTTTAAGCTCGAGGGCGCGCCACACAAACACAGTGCTCAAATGTGCACAGAGCTGCTATTTCCTGATTTACTTTTTTTTCCCCTTTAAAACCCGGTGCGTGGTGCGCACACCTGCTTAGGCACTGTAAAGAGTGCTAGGCAGCCTCAGATACACCCCGTTGCTTAACTCTGCTAAGCTAAGGGCAAACGGGAGCTACAGGGCTCCAATCCGCTTACAGCATGCCTGACTCACACCCTATGATGTCAGCTAACTCTAAGGCTTGAACTAAGCTATTCCTGCACTTACACTGTTGGGTGCTGACTAGCATTGAGGGGAAATCTGGGATTCACTATCATTCTCCTCATTTGCATAGGATTGCCTGCTAATGTATAGTTACAGGTCCCGCACTGAGCCTCCCCCCTTAGCAATCTCTATTCACTGGCCATGTTGTCTTCTGCCTGCTATTGAGTATAATGGCAAAATAGTGATTTTGGTTAGAATGCTTATTTCAGGTTATTTTTTATATTTTCATCCCGATCCTGTTTGCGGCTGCCCTACTCTTAAACAGCCAAAATCGGCTAAAAAAATAAAAGTTATTTATTTATTTTTTCTTAAACTGTTTTCCATGCCAGTGGTTATATATTTGGCCATTGGCATGCTTTACACATTCTATACACCCTTTATTTGGAACTGTCATAGCTCTGTTTTGTAGTTTGCAAAAATGTACTTGGTTACTAACAGAGTACGTTTCTGCAGGTTACACTAGTCCTGCATGTCCAGCTGCCAGCCTCCTGGATCACAAATACACCTCATTTGCATAGTTTTCACCTGCAAATGGGGTAATTTGCATACAGGAGCTGCTTCCAAGCAGGAATAGTGCAGGAGCGCTCGTGCATGTCCCTGCAGCTTATTCCTGGATCGCATGGCAGACATATTGCCTCCTGGAGCTCCTGCACTGTTCCTGCACACCATGCAGGGCTTGCTGAATCTTTGGGGTTATCTCCATTACTTATCCATAGTTGTGTAACTATTACAAATAGAAGACAAACTGACTCATATAATTAGGTATATTTTTAAAAGAGAAGAAATTTGGCAATGAATTTCCATAATACTATATGACAGTTAATAAAATATTCCATAAACTGACTGAAATTTCATTTCTCACAAACTAGTTCCTCATTATAAAACTTTAACCCAGGAAGATACTAAACAGAGTAGCCAGCAATTTTCTGATGAGATGTTTTCTATCCTTGTCAGGTGCCAGTTAGGCTATTGATTGGAGGCAAATAGATATGAACACTAAAATACAGTTATACCATCTACAAGCCCCTACATTAATAATAAAATGACATTTAGTAAAAGCAGCTAATATAATAACAGTTAATATGAGGTCCCCAATACTTTTTATAAATTTACATTCCCAAAAATATGTGCAAGATTCACCACTGAGCTTTTATTAAAAGTTAGAGTAGAGAAGGGAGCAACATAAATCATTCATCCATAACTCTTAAAAATTGCAATATATTGTATACATTCTTCCAGATTATTTGCCATTCTGGGAAGATATGTATAACATTTAGGAGTAAGCACCAATATTTTGCCATGAATATATCATAAAAGAAATTTGAAGTTCTGTTATCCAAAGTTGTTCATTGCTTGGTAATGACAGCAGAGGTTAAAAGCCTTTGGTTACATCTGAAACCATCCTAGGCAAGAAAAAACAAATGTAAGTATTATTGGGTGTAAGTATTAGTGGGTGCTATATCTTTACCACCCACTATCCTTTCTATCAACAGTCTCACCTCTTTTAAAACCTCACTTCACTCACACCTAACTTCACAATGGGAGTGCTCTTGTTCCCATCCTACCTGATCCTTCTAATGCCCTCCCCACTCTCCTACAAACTAAATATTCCATCACTGCTCCCTCATCTCTCTTGAGTATTTTACCAGCTACGGAATAGTAATCCCATGCTAAAAAAAAAGTTTTATTTTTGTATTTTTATTTGCTCTCTATTGAAATGTATTTGATTTATTCTTAAGTTCCATATTTACTCTGTATTCCAGTAAATCTTTTTGTAATGTGTATGTAAAATGTGTACTTTGCATGTGTACATGTATTTTTCTGGAGCTTTTCTCCCCAGGATTCCATTGAAAACAGGCTCTGTGTAGCCCAATGGACTATCCTGGCAAACAAACTGCAAATAAAATAAATAATAAATACATTTTGCACTTGTAGGGCTAGTTTTCATTGCATTCTCAAATATTTCTGAGCTATTTATCATTTTTCCTCTACTTGCTTAGAGTTTTATGTTGTATTTTTCCACTGCTGAAAGGGCTTCTGTTCTGCAATTATAGTACTCTAAATACATTGCATCTACTGTTTTCAGTGCTTTTAGTTATCTATTTTTGTGGTTCTCTAGTGCTACAAACCAGTCATTTTACATTAAGAGGAACAAAGTATGCATTCTTGTGGCAGGACAGGGCTGATGTCATCTTTATGAGCTGAGAATTGCTGGTGAAAAGCTTATTGTGTGCTAACCTGTTTGGCATGCGGATATACCTGTTTTAAACCTTATATACAAGCCTCACATTTGTGTGACACTGCTCTTTGCTCATAGTTGAATTAGATGGTTAGTGGTGTTCTAGGTATATATATATATATATATATATATATATATATATATATATATATATATATATATATATATATATACATACACACACACACATAATACATATATATATATATATATATATATATATATATATATATATATATATATATATATATATATATATATATGGGTCTACTGAATATAATTGAAAACTCACTTTTTGAAAATAAACAGTAGAACTATGGTTACGCGAAAGTGCACTTAAGTGAAAGTGCTCTTCAGCGAACATCGGTTGAACGAACCAATAAAGAACAGAGAAACATTGTTTTTGCAGGGAGGCAAGCCCTCCTGCACCCCCCACACACCCCTACTTAAATATACCAACTCCGATATCACACTACAGTGGAGAAACACGTAAATTCCCTATATATATATATATATATATATATATATATATATATATATATATATATGTATATAAATATATATATTTATATAAATATATATATATTTATTACCTATATTTATTCTAGACCCCCCACTCCTACCCTGTCACATTGTTACTAACACCTTAGGCGATTTTAATGTATACAATTTTTCTAGTATGGAGATTAATTCTGAACATTATGACTTGTTCGCTAAAGGGTTTACTTTTGTACCCTCACAATCCCCAGATATTTCTAATATTTTAATGGATTTGAGAATGTATACACACAATTTGAATTTAAAAATCCTTTTTAAAAACTCTGCTTCTAGTTCCTTTGTTAACCCCTTGGCTATTTCTAGTACTTACAATCCCCCACTTCACCCTACTGTCCAATTATTTGAGAAGATTTGTGAATTGGACATAGATAATTCAAAATTTACCAATGGGAATGTTAATTTTAGTGAGAAAAAGATTATTGAAGAAATAAAGAAATTTTCACATGCCGCTAGAATCATGAAACCAGACAAGGGGGGAGGTGTAGTTTTGATAAATTATGGGGATTATAATAAGAAAATTTTATTCATTCTTGAAGGAAAAGCTGATACAAAATCTTCTGTAAATGAACTTAATGGTGCATATAACCATATAAGAAATGAACTTCAAGATCTTTTTATTGAGGGTTCAATATCTAAAGATGTTTTTAATTATTTATCGGTTCCTTACCCCAAACTGTCTGTTATGTTTGGTTTACCGAAATTATACAAAAACCTGGTTCAACCACCCATGCACCCCATAGTAGACTCTAAGGACTCCATTACCCACCCCTTGGCAAAATATTTGGATAACAAGTTAAAGGAACATGTTTTTAATGAGACACACATTTGCAAGGACTCATGCAGTTTTTTTAGAAGCTATGGACAAAATACCTTTCGAGGATGCTTTTATTTTTATAACCATTGACATTAAGGACTTGTATTCAGTCATACCTCATTTAGATTGGTTTAGAGAGTAAAAAGTATAATCCAAGGCAGCGAAGAGCAGCAAGAAACAGCGATGAAGCCAAAGGTAATCTCCACAAAAAGTTTATTCAAACACACAACATAAATTTCTCCAAGTCCTTCTCTCAAACACACAAAATAAATTTCTCCAAATCCTTCTCTCAAGCGCTTTCACTCAGTGCAATACTGAGCTTTATCAAGATAAAAATGCAGGGCAGAACAACATTATTTGTAAGTCTCTTAATGTGATCATGTGCTTCGTTAATTAA
Organism: Protopterus annectens; assembly: GCF_019279795.1. Classification (NCBI taxonomy): domain Eukaryota; kingdom Metazoa; phylum Chordata; order Ceratodontiformes; family Protopteridae; genus Protopterus; species Protopterus annectens. The sequence goes on from NC_056737.1 coordinate 1,230,289,121, forward strand.
AACCAGTCAAGTTACAATTAAAATTAATTGGTGACCAATTTAAAATTAAACAGCAAGATGTTGTATGTAATACATAAAATCCTAAATAAAATACCTTTTGTTAAATATGTTGTAGTTGAAAAATATGTTATTTAAAAGATATGTCATTTGAAAATCACAAAGCATTCGTGTATAAATAAACAAATATTGTTATATGTTAATGTCTCATGAAACCACATTTGTAGTGATTGATTCTTATAACACTGTTTAGTGTGCAATAAATATTACAATGGGGTACCACAAATAAATGATGTGAGTAATAAATAGTAATAGATAAAAATCAAAGCTTTTTGCTGTGTTCTTGGTTTAGAGAGTACCTCCATGAAAAAGGCATTGCACATTCTGATGTTTTAGTCTATACGCAATTGATGGAAATTGCCCTTAAAAACGAGTTTATATTGTTTAACAAAGAAATATATTTGCAACAAGAGGGAGTGGCTATGGGCTCTGCATGTGGTGGTCTCTATGCTAATATTGTGGTCAGGCAATGGGAGAAAAAAATGTTCATTTTCATCATGCTATTTTAAGCATATTATGGTCTATGCCCGGTTTTTGGATGATATGTTTGTTCTTTGGGATGGACCTATTGATGTTACTGGTGATTTTACTGATTATATTGAAACTACCACAGAATGTTTTAAGTTCACTCACACAAGTTACCTCAACATGATTTCTTTCTTAGACACTTTATTGGTGAAAGATTATCTAAACAAGAAGTTTGTATCAAAGATTTTTAGAAAAAGTACGTACTCAAATTCTTTATTGCATTTCTCCAGTACCCACCCTATAAAACAAAAGAAGGCAATTGTAAAGGGCCAATTCATGCAGGCAGTACGTATGGTGTCTGGCATGGAGGAATTCATGGATGAATGTGATAATTTAAAACAGATGTTTGTGAAAAGAGGGTACCCTTTTAAATTTATAAGTGACATTATGATTGAGGTTGTTAACAAGAGGGAGCGGGGTTTTTATTTTCCTCTACTTTCAGGTGATGCTACTATAAATGTTACCTCTACCAATCAACATGACAATATTACAAGAAAGTAGAGATTTTAAAACTTCCTTTATCATTATTTTTACACAATATAGTTTTATGCTAAGAGATATTTTTGTAAAAAATTGGTCCATCCTTAGACATGAGAAGAACATTAGACCTTTAATAGGATTACAACCCACCATAGTTTACAGAAGAGGTAAGAACTTTAAAAATATATTTTAGACTAGTAATATCTATTCCA
>NC_056737.1:1230292897-1230322897 GCF_019279795.1 Protopterus annectens
TCCCCAGCTAGTGTTTAGAAATTACCTGTAGCTAATATCCTAAGGGCTACACATACCTTTGTTTCCACTAAGATGGTTTTCCCCCTGTTGGCTCTGGGTCTGAGTTGAGGGGGGCAGAACTCAGTGAGTTCTTGTAGTATAGGATCATAGGAAGTTACTAGGCTATTGGCCCTGAGGCTCTTATAAGCCTAGCCAAGAATTTAGGTCATGTTTAGACAAGCCATAACCCAATGCTCCTGTCTAGCAGGGACACAGGTGGAATCCCAGGGATGTATTTTCTGTTTCCCATCCAGTTTTCTAGGTTGTGCTTAAAAGGGATACAAAGGTACTCTGCTTAACATAGAGATGGAGTCTATTCCACAGATGGGGAGACTCTGGGACACAAATCTGTCCCACCAACAAGCCCTATTGATGTCACAGACCAGGTTTAGGCTGGGTGTGTGGGTTTCTCTAGTGGAGCTTGACTTGCGGATATGCAGCAATCCCATCAAGACAGGGAATATGGAGGTATATCCCTGTCCACCCTGTAGTGCTCTACAGTCTCCAGCTCATGCAGCTCCTAGAAGGTTAGCTTGGGCCTGAAAACTCTTCTCCTTCTCTGTCTTGGCCTATTGTCAGCAACAGCAGCAGCATTGCCTTTAGCATTTAGCACATACAGATGCAGCAGACCTCTTGCAGCCCCTAGCCTTCTGTCAGTTAAAATTCCCAAGTATGTACTCCAATAGTGCAGAGTATTGGGGGAAAATCAGAATGTAGGGTGTATGCATACTTTATAGAGCTCTGCTGTAGGTGCAGGATGTGTGATTGGCTAACTATGATGCATTCCACCTGCTTACCATATAATTAACATAATTTAATGGCCCTATTTTAGGTTAAACAAGGGTCAGAAACTAATTAAATACATTTATTTTTTTTAAACATGCTGAGCACGGTGGCGCGCAGTGCATACATGCGTAGGGAAGGTAAACAAAGCTTAGAAGTCAGTGGACACACCCCCCTTTAGGGGACATGCTCCGCCTGGTGGTGTACCATGCAAACACATGCACCTAAGATGTAATGAGCTTAGAAGTCAGTACACACACATGCCTGGTTTCAGCTACCTCTTGTGTAAACTTCAACATATGTCTAAGCCTACACAAACGGGATATGCTGACACGATTACTCCTTTCTGCTTTTCAGTACCTCCACCTCATTTGCATAGGTGTCCATACTCACAGCCTGAAAACTACAGGCTTCAGAGCCTAAACACATTAGCAACAGCATCAATGCACCATTGTAGGGAGTCCACGCACAGTCCTGTAATACATTTCTGTTGCACAATAATTTGTCTGCTTTTTCCAATTTTTTTTTTTTTTTTTCTATAAGACATATTTGCTTTATGTGGCACACCATGCAAAGATGGCCAGATTATTAAAAAACTGTATTAACTTATTTCCTTTAATTTTTCTGACATACAGGATGGTAGTTTCACTCATATGTGAATGTGGTATGACATTTATGTCCACATATCTACATTTTACAACCCCTTTTGTCTGTCTACACTCCTGTACATGGAATATTACAATGTACACTACATACACTGACACGGTGTCTGAAGAGATGCTTATCTGCTTGTTGTTTCTCTCTGCCTGCCGCATTTGCATGAGATTCACCTGCTTATGAGGTGATTTTCATGCCACAGAACTTTCTGTGTTGGCACATGCATGCAAGCCTCTCAGCAGCGCTTACTGAATCTAAAGATGTTTGTGCCCAAGTAAGCAGTGTGGCACGATGCCTACACAGAAAAAAAAATGTAGGCTTTATTAACTGCCCCTATAGTCCTTGCCAAATAAAAAGCAGCACAGCAAAGTGCATTGAAACATTTGATTAGTTAAAAATAATGGTGTAAACAAATATATAACAAATGTAGCAAAAGATTTGTAAAAACATGAGCTGTTACTTATTAGCCTTCAGTGTTAAAACGTGTAATTGAAACAATGTCATTCAGACTAAGCAGTAAAGTAGCATCAAGTCTAAGTTGTCAATGCAGTTCACATGCTTTTAAGTAATTCTTCCAGTGCCCCCTCTGGGATCCAGTGTGATCTTTTCTATAATACCAAAGTGAAACTTGCTATAACTGTTACACTGGTTGGAATGTCTATACAGGGCACTGTTCTCTTTCTTATTGGCAATATTGTCTGGGTGTTCATAAATATGCGTTCTGAGAGCTCACTCAGTTTTGCCAGCATAGAATACCAGACATCATCTGCACATCTCTAGATAAACTACCCTTTGTGTGATACAGTTGCCATTATGGAGGGTGGTCTTTGTTTTCATTACATTTCCTAGCACCACAATTTGGCATCTAGTAGTATATGTGCACTGGTTGCACCGTTTGCATTTAATAGTGCCCTTGGAAATCTTAGAAAGGGTGATATGTTTGTTTTCCATCAATCTCTTGAAATATGTGGCAATTTTTTAAATAAATACTGGTTCCAGACCCACTAATGAATATAATTCAGGGCTGGTTTTAAAAATGCACCTTTTCTAAATCTCCTTGATTTTCTTAGAGAATTGATTGTATTCAGCTTCTAATGCCCTTTCATATTTATGATCTCTTCCTGATGTGTTAGTTAGACAGTACTCACAGAGGTTTTTACCTATCACTGTGATCATTATACACATCTGACAACAAACCAGAAAGTGTTCTGGATACCCCCCTTGCTAAAAACATTTCCTTAAACTTGGTTAATTCATCCCACACATCCTCCCTATGTGATGTTATTTGAGCCACCCTGATGGCTTGTCCCTTAACTAGTCTCTTTTTCTGCCATATATAATTTCTATATTATTTTATATTAAATGTATAGGTTTTAGATTCATAAGTGATTACCAGGTTAATTGCTGAAGAGCCCATCAAGCCTAATCATTATTACCTGAATTTTGCCTGATTTTCAACCCCTAAGGATTAGAGCATAACTTGGTTAGTGCCCATGCCCCTGAGTATTTTCCAGACTGTCCCTTTCCATAAGGGAGATGGGCACCATCCTAGGTGTGATTTTTTTTGATTCACCTTCCATTGATCCAAACTGTGTTTGAAGAGGATTAGGGAAGGGCTCTGGTTTATGTAAATAGGAAGCTTGTTCCAGAGAAGGGGTAACCTCAGAGACACATATCTGTCTCTCCAACATGTTTTGTTTGTGTCGCAGATCAGGTGGTCCTCATGCAGTTTGTCTTGTAAATGTTTAACATTTCCATCAGGACTGGATTTGAGAGTGCCTTCAAGGTTAGGCATATATCACCCCTTAATAGTCAATAGGAGACATAGTAAAGGGATAGGGCTTTTAGTCTATCAGCATAGGATATGTTGTTTGCACCCTGCATTTTTTGTAAGGAACCTTTGAGGATGCTCCAGCTGTTTCAAGTGCCTGCTCTATTACATGCCAAAAGGCTCATTGTACTTGATTATTGGTCTGATTAGGGCTGAGCTCAGTTGTACTATAACTTCCTTTTATCTGGATACCATACCTTTACTTATAAGCTGTGCCACATAAAAGGACTTCCTCACCACTGTGGAAGCATGGCAGTCAAATTTCAGGCTACTATCTATCTCTGTGCCTAGATGTCCAATTTGCAGGGATATTTGACTTTCCAAAGGATATGATTATGCATTTTTTTACATTTAGGTTTAATCTATGGTTCTGGCACCAAGAGTTTGTCTGAGTCAGACCCTTCTGAGGGATATCTACATCGATGTGGGATTCATTGATTGCCCCCAACTTGTAATCATCAGCAAACTTAATCAGCCAAAGGCCTTCTGCATTAGCCTTGACTCCAGAGAAGTATATACCAAACAGAAGAGGTCCCAGCACTGAGCTCTGTGGCACACTACTAGTAACTAGCCTCTTGCTGGATATGGATTCTCTCATTCTAACATGTGTCCTGTCCATAAGCCATTTGGCTATCCATCTGGTGATATAGTGATTTATGGCTAGTTTCATGAATTTATCTATAACACCAATGTGAGGAATTAATTGTGCCAAATGCCTTAGCAGGTTGCGCTAGGCAGTATGTGCTGTTTTACTCCCATCCTGGCCCTAGTGACTTTCCCAAATAAGTCAGCTAGACTGAGAAGGCATGACCTGCCCCTGACAAAGGTTTACTGGGGTGGATCCAGTGTTTGGAGACTTCCTATGTCATTATTTATCAGGTTCATGATTATTCTTTCTGTGTGCTTATATGTAAGGCTAGTCAAACTTAAAGGTCTGTAATTTCACAGGTTTGTTGATGGTCCCCCTTTATGCAGAGGGATGACTGTTGCTGTTCCCCACTCCACAAAGACAAATTCAGTCTTGAGGCTGTGGTTAAGTGAAGATCCTAGTTGGCCTGATAGGTCCTGTTTCAGACTATTTAAGAGGCACCTTGAGATATTGTCAGGACTCATCAAAACTGCATTTTTAGCTTTAGACAGCACAGTGGTGACCTGTTCTTCAGTAATAACTGGTAGAGGAATGGTGGAGGGTATTTCTTGGGGGGTATTTGGGGGTGATGGGGACGTAAAATCTGAGCTGAATTTATCTGCCAGCAGATTTGCTATATTGTCTGGCAGAGTATAAGTAATGCTCTCTACAACTAATTCAGCACACTTTTAGGTGTTGCCCTTAAGATTGCAAGCATAACTGAAAAATGCATTGTACTTTTAACAGAGTTAGTAAGAAAACTTTTTATGTCTATAGAACATGCCAAGTTTCTGGTGAGTTTTTATTTTATTTTGAATATGGAGTTCAGATAAGAGGTCATCATCAATTGTCACACCAAGCATTTGTGTATGGAAACAATTTCTAAGTCTGCATTGTTAAGTGAGAAGTGTTTTGAAGTTGGATTTGTATTTCAGATGTGCTTTGGGGAGGAATAGGAGTTTTCTTTTTTGGGGTTGAGTAATAATTGATCATTGGGAAGCCAGTTTTCAATAGAGTTGAAGGCTTCTTGTGTGATTTCAAGAAGATGCACCTGAGTGTCAGCTGAACATATTAGTGTTGAATCATCAGCAGACTGAATAACTGATGCTTGCCTAGAAGAGGTATAGAGGTCATCAATGAAAAGGTTAACAAGAAGTGGACCAATAATCAAGCCTTAGGATACACCAGTGGTAACTGGGTGGTAAGGAGAGAAAGTATGGTGTCATCTAACAGTTTGCTGTCTGTCAGCTAGGTAGCTTTTAAACCACTGAAGTGAAGGAAGGGGTGGGCCAAAAAAGAGCAGTTGCTGAAAGAATTTGCTATGTGAGAGAGTATCAAACACTTTGGAAAAATACAGAAATATGGAAGAGATATGTTTGCCATTATTTTTTTTCTTGTTTATATTATCTAAAAACAATGAGAGGAGATGGTGAAGAAGATGAGTGTATATATATATATATATATATATATATATATATATATATATATATATATATATATATATTTAGGATTTTTCTCAAAGGGGAGACAATTGCAAAGGGACAAAAGTTAGAGACTTCATTAGAGTTCCCTTCCTTGTGCAATGGGATAGGTTCATAGGTTCATAGGTGTGTACTAGGCTAACGACCCTAGAGCCTATATAAGCCTAGCCCAAGAAGATTCCCTGGCATCATGCCGCCCAAAATTAGTTTTTCAAATGGCTGGGGCATTAGATTTGTGTATGGATCTGTTGACTAAGACAGCTACTGGGTAAGATATGGCTTCTGCTGCCCTCTTGAGGTATTCAGGTGGGAGGTTGTCAGCAGCTGTGGAGCAAGGTTTAATTACCAGTTTTTTATAGTAGATATTTTACAGGTTTTAAAGTGAATGTGTTAGTAGTTGTGGCTAAGGATTCTTTGGGTTCATATTTTTCAGAGGTTAATGTGGTAGTGGAGGGGGCAGTTGGTATTATGTTATGGGTTTGTGTAGGGACGGAGATGTGTTGTTGGTGTAGCAATGCTCTCTATAAAGTATATATTAAAATATAGTCACCATTTCAAGGGGGCAACAGGTTTAAGAGGGGTATGTATTTGTTTTTTTATTGAGCCAGGACTGAGTAGTGTGTGAATAGAGGACTAGAATATTTTTAGATAATTTTTCTGATTAAGTTGTAGTTGGTCATAGTATTATTTCTTATCTTTGTATAGTTGTTTTTTATCTTGATTACAAAGTTCCCTGTATTGCTGAAAGTTTTGGATTTTTTAGACACACTCTCCAAGCCTTGCTACTGGCATGCATAATGTTTTGGTGAAGGTGAATAGCCAGGGGGGAGTGTTTACTGTTACTGTTTTTATCCACATTGGGGCAAGGTTATTTAGAGTGTTTAGAAAGGTCATACAAGTTGTAATTGTATCATCTAATGGGAGATTTTTTAGTACAGACCAGCTGAAGGACCTTAGGAAACTATTGAATAAATCTTTGTTAAATTATGTGAGAGTCCTGGTTGGTTTAAGTTGGTGGGTTTGGAGTGATGACTGATAAGTCTGTGTGTGTAGACATGGAGATGGTCACTTATGGAGTTAGGATATGTTCCACTGATAGCATATTTACTGGGATCTGAGACTAAAATCTAATCAAGAATTGTGCCCTCGGTACTTTTGTTGTATCTAGTAAATGTTGTGATTGCTTGAGTCAGACCAAACAGATTTATGCAGGATGAGGGACTATCAGAGACTACATTTTACCAGTCAATATCGACATCACCCACAATTAATTTTCTGTACATAATAGTACTACATACCAAGGAGAGAAGTTCTTTGAGTATGGGTATGTTGTTACTGGGAGTGGATAAATTACAATAAAACAAGAGTGTTTTTTTTAGAGTTTAGCTTTAAAAGTGTTATGAGTGTTTCAACTGAGTGAAATTTATGAATGAAGTTAGAATAGGAGGAGAGGTTATAGGAGGTGGGGTATAGTAGGACAACTCCTCTTTCCTTTTCGTGGGGGTCAGTCAATCCTCATAATATTATAGACTGGAGGTAGAATTTCTATATCTTTCATACTGGATTTAAGCCATGTTTCAGTGATTGGTAGGATATCTGGTTAATAGGGTGGCATCCAGGCATGTAGATCTGTAATTTTATTACAAATACCACAAAGTTTAATGTTATTAGACTTAGTTTTTTGGCTGGACTTGTACTTGATGAAGTGGGAAACTGGTATATCTGTAAATGGGAATTGGACTGGATGGAAAATGTCTTTGTATAAGGAATAAAGGATACATTACAGAAGGGTTCACTTGTAACTGAAGGTTGGAGTTATCTGGGCTGTTATTGTGCTTGCAGGAACTGGTCATATTCAGGTTTAGTTTAGATTACTAGGGCCAGGGTTTGGGTATATGTCCCCACACAATTGAAATTTTGGAATAATTCTTAATGGTGAGTATGAATGGATGTTTTGTATTGAGGGGGGGTTGATCATAGTGAAGTATTCTGTATTTAAGATTGTGACTAGTGGGGAGTTTGAAGAGGCTAGAAGATATATTAGAACAGTTATTATAATTATCTAGATTAAGTAGAAGGCTATAGGTTGTGTAGTTTAAGGGAGATTGATAGTGTTTTAAGTAGGAGACCAGTGCCTGAGTATGACAGAATCATATAAGGAGCAGCATTTTGTATACAAGAGTTAATGATCAGGGGAAGGGTTGGCAGAGGGCTAGAGTTTAGGAAGACATCTTTTAGATGGAAAAGTAGATGGAAAAGTGAAGGAATGGAAATGGTATAAAAGGTTATTGGTTGTTTGGGATTTACAGAAAGAGGTTGAGAAGACAAAGAAATTAGGTGATATATTGTGGGGAGGAATTTGTAGCTATCTTGCCATTGAGTGGTTAAACTGGGTAGAGATTGGCTTGGATGGATGAGAGAGAGGCTGAGATGATTAAGCAATTTGGTAATTATATTGTGGGAAGGAGTTTTGAACTGTGGTGATTTTGAGTGGTAAAATTTGCTAGGGGAGGGGTGTGGTGCAGAATAAATGTTGAGTAAAGAAGGGTGGGTGGCAATTGGGGTATGGTAGGAGAGCAGAGCGAACTTGAGTGAAGGAAGGGTGAAGTGAGTGGGATCTACCTGCTGAGAATGTTTGGATATTCCAAAAGAAGCAGTCAGTGGATTATGCTCTTAGCAGGTCAGAACTTCATAGGTTCATAAGGGCATAGGTGTGTACTAGGCTAATGGCCCTGGAGGCTTTACAAGCCTAGCCCATAGAAGTGCCCTGGCATCGTGCCACCTGATGTTAGTTCCCAGTGCCACTATCAAGTAGAGCCAGTGGAGTGATCCCCAGTGTGAACTTTCTATTACCCATCCACTCATCAATATTTCTCTTGAAGAGGGACAATGAGGTGCTCTGCTAGACATATATAGGAAGTCTGTTCCAGAGCATGGGGCAGACTCTGGGTGAGGAACCTGTCCCTCCAACATATTCTGTTAATTGTGGTAATGAGGTTGAGTTCTCTGTAGTGTGTGATGTGGAGGGATTGGGATTTCTTTAGATGTAGCATTTCTAACAGAGCTGGATCAGGCATGGCTTTGTAAGTCAAGCAAAGATTGCCTCTAAGTAGGCGATATGAGACAGGGAATAGCTGGAGTCTTTTGAGTCTGTCCATGTAGGACATGTGTTTAAAGCCTAGGATCCTCTTTGTGAGGCACTTTTGTGAACATTACACCTGTTGCAGGTGACTAGTGAGGTACATGCCAAATGGGGCATTATACTCAATGATTGGTGTAATGAGGGAAGAGTAGAGAGCGATGATGACCTCTTTCTTCCTGGATGCAAAACCCTTGGTAACGAGATGTTCCACATAGAAGGACTTTCTGACCACAGTGGCAATGTGGTGGTCAAAGGAGAGATTGCTGTCAACATGTGTCCCGAGATCTCTTATAATGCCTTCAGTGTTCAGTAGGCTTCCATCGATGTGGTAATTAGTCGGAACTGTGTTTTTACCAAAGGGGATGATGACTCATTTTTTGGCATTAAGGTTAACACCATGGTTTCGACACTAGTCATTGGTCTCAGTTATGCCTTTCTGTAGGATGTCTGCATCACTTGGAGAGTTAATAATGGCTCCCAGCTTGCAGTCATCTGTGAACTTGGTTAGCCTGAGTCCCTTTGTGTTGGCCTGGACTTCTGAGAAGTAGATGCCAAACAGGAGAGGACCCAGGACCGATCCCTGTGAGACTCCACTCGTGATTGGTCAGCAGTCTGACTTGAAGTCCACTACTTTCACACTGTGTGTTCTATCTGTGAGACAATTTGTAGCCTACCTAGTGATATAGGGATTTGCTGCCTAGTTTGTGAGGTTTATCAATAATCCCTGAGTAAGGAATGATATCAAAGGCCTTAGCCAGATTGTGGTAGCCTGTATCCACTGCCTTACCTTCATCCACAGCCCTGGTGACTGACTCAAAGAAGTCAACCAGGTTGAGCAGGCATGATCTCCCTTTCACAAAGCCAAATTGTGTGGGGTCTAGAGTTTGGAGATTTCCTATACGTTAATCAGGTCCATGATGATGCACTCCATAGCTTTACATTTCAGACTTGTCAGGCTAATGGGGTTATAATTCCCATGGTCTGTAGTCACTCCACCTTTATGAAGAGGGATGACTGTAGCAGTGCACCATTCAGTAGGGACAAAGCCTGAGGCAAGGCTGTGACTGAACAGGGCATACAGATGTGGTGCCAGTTCACTTTGTAGTTCATGCAGAACACAGCTAGGGATATTATCAGGTCCCATAGAAGTTGTATTCTTGGCCTGGGACAATGAAGCTTTAACCTATGCTGCAGTAATGATGGGTTCCTGGCATTCTTCTGGTATTGTGATTGGTCCTTAAGGGAGGAGAGAGGGGTAACGTTGGCACTGAATCTGTTGGCCAGTATGTTGGTAATATCTTTTGGCTCAGTATAGGAGGTACCATTGTGCAGTATCTCAGAGCAAATCAGGGTTTTGCTGTGGAGTTTCTTGATATAGCTATGGAAGTCTTTGTGTTTTTAGTGTCTGCCACAATTCTGCCTTCATAGCTGGCTTTAGAGGATATGATGACAGATCTTAACTTTTTGTTGAGGCAAATAAGGGAGGTTTTCCAGTTTTGGGACTTCACCTTTTTCTGCAACAGTTTCTTCCTTCTGTTGTAGAGTTTATTAATGGCAGGGGACCACCAGATTGGCTTCCTTTTTTTGGAGTAGGGTGTCTTGGTTCTGTTGGGTATGGCTAGTTCTATGCATTTATGTACATGTTCGTACAGTGCATTGGTGTATGATTTGGCAGTCATGCAGCTATTTTCCATTGACATGGGTGCCGTGAAGTTTGCTACCTCTGTTTTTAGGAGTCCAAAGTCAGCATTGAAGACGTTTTTCAAGGTGGTTATCTTTGTGGCGGGTGTGGGTGAAATGTGGATTTCCATGGTGATTAGTTTATGGTCTGATCTGACCAGGGAGGGATTGACTATCGTTGTAGAGCAATGGTCGCCCATGTTAGTAATAACCAGGTCAAGGATGTTGCTTCCTCTAGTGGGGGTCAGAATTAGCTGGTCCAGGGCATTGGAACTGATGAATTCCAGGAAGCGTTGGGCCAGTGTATTGGTGCTTGAGTAGTTTTACCAGTTGATGGAGGGGCAGTTGAAATCTCCTAGTAAGAGAGTGTTGGGTTGGACCTTGATAGATAATGGGGTACTTAGGAACAAGGAGTGAGAATCTAGGGAGATGGTTGGGGACCTATAGCAGGCTATGACTTGGATTGCCATCTTACCCAATGTTAGCTGTACCTGAAGTATCTCAGATGCGTTATGCTGGGCTACTAGTCTGGAGGTGTACATATCCTTTATGAATATGGAGACACCACCACCTTAGGAGCTTCAGTCCATGTTTCAGGGCCAAAAGGTGTGGAATGAGTTATAGCATGGTAGTGCAGGGGTGCTTTCTGCCGCTTTAAACCAGGTCTCCATTACAAATGTCAATGCTCTCCATTTTGAGGAGTGCTTCGAGCGAGTGCATCTTAATATTTAATCTTCTAGCATAGAGCAGCATGACCTCCAGATTGCATTTATTTATAGCTGCTATGGTGGTAATTTGGTCTTTGGAACACCGCCTAAAAAGGCACTATAGGGGTGGCAAGTTAGCCAGTTAGCCAGTACCCGGAAACCCAGGGTGATAGATGCAGGCCATCTCTGGCAAAGCTTCAAGGTCTGTCAATCATGTCATCCCAAGCAGACAGATATGGGATCCCCTTAGAATGAGACCATAAACTTAGCCAATTGTTGAAGTCAATCATTTGTTGTTTGTACTGCGGTATAATTTTGGTTGATGGTAGGATACTGCTCCTGGCTAGTGTCATATCTGCCTGGTCCACATAACCCAAGAGCTCCACCATGTCTCCTTTCATGTAGTCCAGGGAGGTGCATCTCAGCTCATTCACACCCACATGAACAATGACAGAGTCATATTTGTACTTGTTGTGGAGTGATCTGTGTGCATGTGTTATGTTTAGAATTCTGGCACCTGATAGACAGCTGACTGTTACCTTCTCTTTATTTAACCTAGTAAGTGGGACATCTGTGTGGTCAGTATTGAGTCACCTCTGATTAGTGTATTGGGCAAGGTGTTTAGCCTTAGGGACTTAGGTTGAGAGGCACACTGTGGAGGTGAGCTATGTATCCTGTGGTTTGTGCTGTGTTGTGGTGGTTGAGTGCGTTTCTGTCTTGGAGGCCTCTGCTGTTTGGGTACATTTTTATTGAGGGCCTCTGCAAAGGTGGGTGTGTGATTTGTGTTTTTATGTGAGATCTGTGATAGTGGGTGTTCTGGAGGGGTATGTGTTCTATGTGGTGCGGTGTAGGTGTTGACCTTTTCCTCTTGACGAGCTAGTCCGTTCTTGGCTGGAGAGTGCATAGCTTCCAATTTAGTGATAACAAGTGCATCTCTCACAAGTCGGAGTGTTGGGATGTAAGAGGAGATGATTGTCTGTGTATATGAGGCAGTTGCTACACTGCCTCAGAATGCTCAAGTACATCAGGTTAATAGGAGAAGACACAGGAAACTGCCCTATAATCATGCCAGGTGGGGTGGCAACCCAACTATTGTATGAAGCTATTGTCTGAAGCTATAAGAATATAAAAATCCATAGCAAAGCAGATTTAAAAGTTATAGTGCTTAACAGTGTAGTGCAATATTCTTAGCTAGAGTTTGTTCCTTTGGGGTAAGGATGTGGAACTTTCACTTTAAGTGTAATGGGGAAGGTGGGAGAGGGCTTAATGATTAAATGGATGATATTAAAGGGTGTAGTGCTAAACAGTATAGTAAAATAATTTTAGCTAGAGTGTGTTCCTTTGAGTTAAGGATGTTTGAACAATCCCTTTGAATGTAATGCAAAAGTCAGATAGGGTGAGGGCAGAAAAGCTGAAGGAGCAAATGACAGCTATTACAAATGTGTTTAGGAAATACAGGCTGTTATTCTTACACTACTTTAGGTTAAAAGCTATGTTATACATTTATACAGAACTATTAGACAGGCTTTTATGGGATATTAGGTAGGGTAATGCTACATATGCCCTCTGCGTATGTGCACACCATTCACATTTAACATGACACACCTATACAGTGTGTACATGGTAATAGTGCCTAGGCATCTATTTTAAAACAACATACTCGGTCAGATAGTGTAGGTTATCCTTGCCTGCTTTCCATCAGGAAATACCTGTGGTCTTGCAGTTAGCAGGTATGTGCTGAGTGATGAGGGACCTGTAACTAGCAAGGATATGGTAATGGATTTTCACTATGGTTAGTGGACATGGAGTAGCTCAAAAGAGTCATGATGTTTGACCAGTTTTGAGCTGTGCTTATTCTTTATGTAGATGAATTCACCTCTAACTTTTTCTCTTTTATGTGCAGTGGGTGATCGGAATATGCAAAAGGCCTTATTGCCTTGCACTGACAAGGTGCTTTACATGATTTTGAACCATGTTAGAGAAACTGCACAGATGTCAGCATTCTCCAGGGGAGGAGTGCTTCCAGAGAGTTTAGTTTCTTGTTGAGACTCCTAGCAGTGAGAAGTAATAACTTTGGGTTATTCTGGGTAGATTTTGCTATGTTGGAGGGTTTGTCTGTTTGGCAATGCCTAAAAAAGGCACTATAGGGAGTATAATGTTTTGGCCAATATCCGAAAGCCTAGTGGTAACTGGTGAAGACCATCCATGAAAAGCAGCATGGCCTATCAATCATATTGTCCCAAGATGACACATTTTGAACTCCTTTGAAATGACACCAGTAGCTAATCCAATTATTAAAATCAATAATTTTCTATTGATATTGTGGCATCACACTTGGAGATGGTAGAATACTGCTCAATGCTAGGCTCAAACATGCTTGTGACACATATTCTGAGAGCTCAATCATGTCTAACTTTATATAGTCAGGGAAGTACATCTCAGGTCATTCACACCCATATGGACTATGATTGAGTCATACTTATACTTGAGGATTAGTGACATGAGTACTTGTGTGATATGGTGAATCCTAGCCCCTGACAGGCATCTAACTGTAATCTTCTTATCCAGCCTGGTGAGAGGGACATTAGTGTATCTCACAATGGAATTGCCGATGACCAGAATATTGGGTTGTGTGGTGTTATGCCTGATGGATCTGGTAGTTGAGACATTATGAGGTGTGGTTTGATGTATTGTGATGTGAGCTGTCTTGTTTGTGTGCATGCAGAGTTTTAAGGACTGTGAGAGGCCTTTGAGGTTTGGGTAAGTTACACGTGAGACCATCTGCATATGTGGGTCTATGTGTCTGGTCCTTTGTAAGTGCAGTTAGTGGTGTGTGTGTGTGTGTGTGTGTGTGTGTGTGTGTGTGTGTGTGTGTGTGTGTGTGTGTGTGTGTGTGTGTGTGTGTGTGTGTGTGTGTGTGTGTGTGTGTGTGTGTGTCACTGCCAACCTATTTGGCATATTTTGTGTCTGTATGTAAGAGTCCTGCCTCCAGTGACATTCTGTAACTATATCTCTCACATACTGTATTCCTCTATTTCAGAATTAAGTGGTTATCAGTGTTTATGAGGCAATTGCTTAACTTCCTCAGGATGCCCATGTCCAACAAGCTAGAAGCAGAGATAGCAGGAAAGTGCCTATCCATGGTTACAGGTCCTTAATGTGTGCTTTACAGGGGAATAGAATGGAGGGGTGTTTGCAACTGGATGAGGGACAGGTGCTTACTTAGTGCAATCAACAACTGGGTCTATATTATAACATCGAAGTCTTAAAACTTGGAATGTTATAATATCCAACCCTATGCACTGAATGCTGAAAATAGCAAAGCTGCAGAATATCGAATACTTTTCTAGGGAAAGTATTCGGTGGGCTGTTTCTGCAGCTTTGCTATTTCCTCAACTGTGAAGCGAAGGTTATGAACCGGGTTAAGGTAAGTGTGCAAACAGATCGGGTTAAGGTGAGTGTGTGATAGTTAGGGACCTTAGGGTTAGGGAGCGGGTAAGGTGAGTGTGCAGTAGTTACAGACCTTAGGGTAAGGGTTTGGTTAAGATAAGTGGATAGCTAGTAGTGTATGTATGGTTTAGTGTAGGGTTTTGTGAAGTGTATGTGTGTGAGGATTATTTATTTTGGTGTGCTTGTGTTGTGTGTATGTTTGTCGGAACAGCAAATTTTTTCCCTGGGACAAAATTTGCTATTCTGAGTGTTCGAAGTTATAGTCTTTTGATAGAAATGGTTCGATATTATAACATTCAAAGTTTTAAGACTTTGATGTTATAATATAGACCCCAACAACTAACCTAGCTGGCAATGCTGCTTAGTGCACAAATCAGTTGCTCTGAGTGCTGTACATAATACATGCTTTTTCACGAGCTGTCAATCCTCCATTTTGTCATTTGTAGAAATGTATTCAGTTATTAACCAAATACATTTCTGCACTGACACTGAAATCAGTGACACTGGTCTACATAAACTGCAAGGGATTTCCCTCCGTCAACTGCCAGGTTATATGCGATGCCCAGGGCATTATCATACAAGTGTGTGCTGGCAGCCCTGGAAGCTATCACGACTCCCACTTCTGGCATTTCTCAAAGCTGTATCAGGGGTTTGCCAGGGGGGGACATCCCATATGGCCATCTAGTGGGGGATGCTGGCTATGCACTGGAGCTTTCACTGATGACACCCATCAGAAATGCACACACCCCCAAGAAAGAGCACCATAATGAGGCACATGCACAAACCAGGATCATTGTAGAACATGTGTTTGGGATGGTTAAGTCACGGTTCCACTGCCTTGACATATCCAGTGGAGCCTTGCAGTACTCCCCAGCTACATGTGGACAAATGTTCATAGTATATGCCATGCTACACAATATAATCCTGCGGAAACAACTTTAGCAGGAACAACATGGGGAGGAGCCACACAGCCCCACACCATTGCCAAGGCCACCACAGGCACAGAGGGGCTTAGAGGAGGAACTTCTTGAGCCTGCCCCTTTAGGCAGACGGATGTGTGTCCAGTATGCCTTGTCCTTGGCAAAGAGGCAACGGGTAGCACACACATCCACACTAGGTCGCACACATGGATGTCAATGAGGGTCCATACTACAGGAACAACTAATGTGATGCTAACCTCTATGTATAATTTCAAAGTTGTGTGCAGTTGACAATTATTTTATATGCACTCTGTGTAGGGTACTTCCACCTGTGTACTGTTTCTATGTATGGGCCCCCATTCATGGTATATCCAGCTTTCCAACAGTGATAGATATTGGCATCTGGACAGTCTCACCCAGCAGGACAGGTGTAGATGACCATAAAGAAAGGCCGGGCTAAGGCCTCCAAATGATGGCAATAGTGAACAGCCACCCTCCAGACTTACACAAACATACAACAACAGGTCTGGCAGTTTCATTTTACTTCTGAAGGGTAAGAAGTCTGAAACTGAAATTTATGCCATTAAAATCTAACATGTGTACTCTACTGATATGCATCCTTTCTGCATGATAGGTCACAATACAATATGAAATGGAAGCCAACGGATTAACTGAAACACCAGTACCGTCATTGCAAATGTTTAAAGTCTTCAGGTCTGCACACCCCGAATCCCATGTAGAAATGCTGTAAAATGTAAGTTTGAGGAGTAATATCACTGGAGCACAGATTGCCAGAGCTGTCTCAATCTATATGATAGATTGTTGCTTGTGTATAATATGCAGGGGTCAGTGTGGTAAGTTTGATGAGTGTTTAACATTGTCTGGAAGTGGTCGGCATGAAGACCTGGATGGTTGTGTCTCAGTGGCCTAGATACAGTACTATGGTTAAAAGGGCCATGTTCCAACAACTGCAGTGCCAACCACACTGCTTCTCACCCATGTCAGCAGTTGTACATAATCACTGTCCAGATGTCAATATCTATCACTGTCGGAAAGCTGGATACACCATGAATGGGGGCCCATACATAGAAACAGTACACAGGTGGAAGTACCCTACACAGAGTGCATATAAAATAATTGTCAACTGCACACAACTTTGGAATTATACATAGAGGTTAGCATCACATTAGTTGTTCCTGTAGTATGGAATACTGGTAATCTGGCCAATCACTGGAAGACCACAAAAGGCACAGTTATAAAGTAATGGCAGGCTGTCCATGTCCACACACAAGGCAGCATAAGGGGAATATCCCAGGCATATATGTGAGTCAGGTGCCAGTAACTTCCATATCACACATGCACTCAGCTCACCCCACCATCAGCTACAGGCTTATCACAGGTCATATCCTTGCTAAAGGGAATGAGTGCATCATGACTCCATCTCTTTATGGGGATACATCCATGATGCTGCACACTGAATAGGTGTCTCATGCAGGTGTGTCCCTAGCTGTAAGCAGCAACCTCACCATATCCATACTCATGGATCAGTATGAACAGGATGGATTGACAGGAACACCTCAACCACTTACCATTGTCACCCCCACTGTAATCCACTGGCTTGTGGCCTGGGAACATATGATTGACAGAATGCATTGGCCTGATACAGATGGCCTGCAGCACTCTCAAATGGACTACAGTCCTCTGGCAAAGCCCCATGCCTCACCCATAGTGCCAATGTACGGAATGTCAGGGGGCCCCAACTAACAACCTAACACAGTAAACAGAAAACAAATGCAAGTCCATACTGACAAATGCCAGTAGCATGCCTCCTCATGTCCTACTACAAGAACTGTGGACCAGGCTATAAATACTACTGGGATAAAGGCCCAACTATAAGGATAACTCTGAGATATTGCTTTAATAATGTTAGGAAGATGAGAGAATAACAGGGGGGGGATGTAGAAGCATGGATGTCATGGAGTGTGTGAAGTCTGAAACTCTAATGTCTGCCCATACTACCCCGTGACTGCAAAACCATGAATGAATAGCCACAAAACTGCTTGTAAACCACAACATGAAGGTAAACTGACCAGATATATAAGTCCTGCCTCTGGATAACCTATGTGTATCTGTACAGCTGAGAGGTATGGCCCCAGCAGGATATGGCCATTCCGTTAAGTTGAGAAAAGCACAAGAAGGAGATCCCCATCCAGCATACTACCAAGGTACTGGACCATTTACACAGAACCAGCAGTCTATTGTCTGTAGCTACCCCTCCACAATGGCAGGAGTGTACCAAAGTGTGTAGTCTATGCTTCAGAATATTGGTTTCAGCTTAATTCATCTTGTATTTCCCTGGTTAATAACTGTGAGCAAAGAATGATATTTGTCACTAGTTAATGACATGACAAATCACAGTGTAAAACAGTACATATGTCAGAAAATCTATGCTACAACCAGCCATGTTACACAAGCAGCACAGACAGCAATAGTTACAGTATTCCCCGTATATTTTGCCCATTGTATCTCCATATTGGCAACCTGAAACAGGTTGCTAGGTGTAGCTGTAGCACACAAAACCCTGGACTGGAGTACAACTCTCCCTGAAATGGATTCACACACTCAATATAGAAGGTCATACTGAGCATGCTCCTAAACTTAGAGAAATGAAGCCCATGTCTGACAACAGAGTGGACTATAGATATCTGCTATTCGCAGATGTCTGTGCACACACATCAAATTGTACACCATTTATACTTCACACACACACACACACACACACACACACACACACACACACACACACACACACACACACACACACACACACACACACACACACACACACACTCACATACACATTGGATAGGGATACTCACACATATCTAAGGCCAACATAATACATGTCAAACATACACACACAGACGTAGGGAAGAGGGGGACAGACAGTGACAAAGAGAATCCCATTATCAGGCCTTTCTCACCCAGTACACATCCCATTGGCCTACATCACATGATGTGCTGATGTCATTCACTGTAGAAATTCCTTTGGTTAGCTCTCAGTCCTATAGTCTCGTTGGTGCTTTTATTAACTGTGTAACACTATAGTACAAATAAGTATTCATGTAGCATTTTTAATTTCAGTCCTGTCAAATGTAAAATTGTGTGTGAGTGTGTGTTTCTAGATGAATGATTTTGAGGCCATTCACACTCATTACACTTCCCATTGCCCTACTTTAGCACTCCTGCTGATGTCAGTCACCTTGAAATAACCCTTTGGGTAGCTTGCAGCCCTATAAGCTCTGTGGCACTTGTAATAACTGTGTAATACTGCAGGGTATTAAACTAGTCAGGTAGGAGTTCTAATCCTGGTCTTGGCAATTGTGAGAATGTGTGTTTGTTTCTAGAAGAATGATTTTGAGGCCATTCACACTCATTACACTTCCCATTGCCCTGCTTTAGCACTCCTGCTGATGTCAGTCACCTTGAAATAACCCTTTGGGCAGCTTGTAGCCCTATAAGCTGCATGGCACTTGTGATAACTGTGTAATACCATACTGTAATAAATTAGGTAGGTAGGAGTTCTAATCCCAGTCTTGGAAACAGTGAAAATATGTGTGTTTGTGTGAGAGAGTGTTTGTGTCTTTGTAGAGACATGATTTTGAGGCCATTCACACTCACTACACTTCCCATTGCCCTACTTTAGCACTCCTGCTGATGTCAGTCACCTTGAAATAATCCTTTGGGCAGCTTGTCCCACTATAAGCTTTGTGGCACTTGTGATAACTGTGTAATAGGGTAGTGTAGCAAGCTAAGTAGATAGGAGTTCTAATCCCAACAATAGCAACTATGAAATCATGTGTGTTTGTGTGAGACATGTGTGTGTTTGTCAAGATATGATTTGAAAGCCATTCACACTCACTACATTTCCCTTACCCCTCTACTGCTGCTGATATCACTCACATTCAAATATACCTTTTGACAGCTTTCCAACATGTAAGCTCTGTGGTGTACATGATAACTGTGTGATACTATAGTCCCTGTCCCGGCAACTGTAAAAATGTGTATGTTTGTGTGTGAGAGTTTGTGTCTTTATAGAGGCATGATTTTGAGGTCATTCACACTCACTTCACTTCCCTTACCCCTCCTTTAGCACAGCTGTTGATGTCACTCACCTTTAAAGATACCTTTGGATAGCTGTCCAACATATAAGCTCCATAGTGCTCATGATAACTGGGTGATACTATAGTGTAGCAAACTAGTTAGGTAGGAGTTCTAATCCTGGTCCTGACAACTGTGAAAATGTTTGTGTGAGAGAGAGTGTGTGCATCTTTATATAAATATGATTTTGAGGCCACTCACTACACTTCCCTTACCCCTCCTTTACCACTGCTGCTGATGTCACTCACCTTCAAAGATACTTTTGGACAGTTCTTCAACATATAAGGACCATTGCACTTGTAATAACTGTCTGATACTGTAGTGCAAAACACTACTGTGGTAGGAGTTGTCATCTCAGTTTTGGCAATTGTAAAAGTGTGTCTGTTTGTGTGATTGTATGTCTGCAGGTTGAAGTATTTTGTGTCCGTACACAGCCAGTATATTTCAAAGTTTAATACTTTACAATGACTGTTGATGTCACTCACCTTAGAAGTATGTTTGGATGATGTCCTACCTATAAGCTCCGTGGCATGTGTGATAAATGCATAACAATGTAGTAGCAATAATTACATATGTAGGGGTTTAAATCTCATTCCTGGCAAGTGTGTTTGTGTGTGTCTATATATCTATCTATCTATCTATATATATATATATATATATATATATATATATGTGTGTGTGTGTGTGTGTGTGTGTGTGTGTTTGCACCTTAAAGAGTTTGGCGCCATTTACACCCAGTGCACTTCTCAGTGCCCTACTTTAGTAGTCCTGCAGATATCTTTCACTGTAGAAGAACCCATTGGCAATCCTAAACCATATAATCTCAGTGGTGCATGTGATAAATGTGTAACATAAAGGTCTAAAACCATAGTTTGATAGAGGTTTGAACCTCACTCCTAGAAAATATAAATGTGTGCGTAGAGTAAAGCATTTTATGAAACCTCTCACCCACTACATCATCCAGTGCCATTATTTTCAAGGGCTGGTGATGGTCCTCACCTTAGAAGTACCTTGGGACAACATCCGTCTTATAAGCTCTGTGCCGCATGCGATAAATGTGTAACACTGTAGTAGCAATACATAGATTTGTAGGGGTTTGAAAATCAGTACTGGCAAGTGTGTGTGTCTCTGTCTGTCATTAATATCATGTGTGATTGTGTAATAACAGGATCCAGTGGGGGGTGGGGTTTGCTAAATTATTATATTGATGACCTAGTATATGTCCCAATGCCCACATTACAAGGCCAACAGTTCTCAAACACTATAGAGGTTGGTGTAGACAGTCTACAGCCCTAAAGATGTAGTGCAATGTTTAATGACTATGTGACAGCATGGGATAGTTTACAATATAGGCAACCCAGCTAATACTCAGAGACCCCTCTCCACTCAGGAATCATGCACAAACACACTTTGTTAGGCATCAACCACTATATCAATAGTTCTCTTACAAACTGTCTCACAGATAGTACCCATGGTGTGATTGCAGTGGACTCCATGTCAAACCAATGACCAGACATGACTATCACACAGGGTATGGACCAATGTCCTCTCATGTTTGGAATCTACCCTTTTGAGGTGCAGAAGAACACAAAGGCACCCTGGCTGAAAATGTTTGCATACAACAGTAAGGTGGGTAGTAGCATTCCCAATCAATGTGATGTTTACATCATGCACAAAGGCCACTCTGACACCTATGACTGTTGTCAGAACCCTGGACATTATCTCAGTGCCAGGAGATGTGCCACCATTATGTTTGGAAACACCATGGATAACATGAAGTTAGCCACTGAACAGTGACATTGTTATAACAGAATGGGGAACACAGGTTGACAGTCAGCTATCTGTTGACCACAACAGTGCCACTGACATCAGAAAGTACTTTGATGTGTTACATCTCCTGCCTAAGTGTGTGTTATCCAGCAAGTAAAAGGACATGGTCACCCTGTACCCTCCCCTCAGTAGCCCAATCAATGTGTACAGTGGCCCTTTTGCCATGTACCCCACTGGACACCTGCAACACCTGTAGAGTCTGCAAACATACCCCACAAAGAGAATACCATGCCTTATACACATGCCCTGTATGGACAGACTCTAATAACTCCAATGAATCCCCGTAACATACTGTCTATTTAGGTGCGAGCACTACCTCAGTTACACAACCATGTCTCACCAAACTAGGTCAGGAATGCTACATCTGAAAATACCAATCTGTCCACACAACATGCCCCAGAGACCTCAAGCACACTTCCACACTTCAAAGGATATGCTTGTGGGACAGGTTCACAACCCAGACACTGCCCATGTTATGGAATATAAATCACATACATGTGAAGCAGTGCACATCACTGGCCACCCACAATAGAAATCTGGATAAGTGGATGGGAAATACAATACCCACCCCTGGGGACCACTCC
Organism: Protopterus annectens; assembly: GCF_019279795.1. Lineage (NCBI taxonomy): Eukaryota > Metazoa > Chordata > Ceratodontiformes > Protopteridae > Protopterus > Protopterus annectens. The sequence goes on from NC_056737.1 coordinate 1,230,314,791, forward strand.
AGTGACTATACTCATGAGCCACACTGGGGACTATTGTCATGTGGCCTGATGCCAGGGTATTCCCTTGGGCTAGACATGCAGAGCCTTCAGGAGCATTCACCTACTAAACACCTATGAAGCAATGAACCTATGGATCTTAATACTGGCAAGTGTGTGTGTGTGTGTGTGTGTGTGTGTGTGTGTGTGTGTGTGTGTGTGAATAGTAATCTCAGTGTGTTTGGTTGATGAATATCCCCTGGGGCTGTGGTTATTAGCAAACAGAGTTGTCTTCAAACCACAGCACGTACCATTCTCCACTCTACAATAGATGCTGTAAATCAACATATACCTATGTACAACCCTCAGCCCTATAATCTGTGAGGCATATGCAATCACTGTGTTACAGACCTGGGGAATCCATGCAGATACAGCTGTACCCTGCCTAAGACATGGTTGATGTACTGCCATACCCCTTGGTCTTGCTGCAGAGCCACGTCCTGGTGACACACAGACACCTAGAACAGAAAAAGGATACAGCATGTATGAACACATTCACTCAGCATTAATAATAGCAATAATGCATCATGGCTAAGACTGTACACACACACTATGATATGTACCCCTTACAAATGCCAGATGACAGCAAGTTACACAGCATTACATATCTACAATTTAATAAGTTCACCCTGTGCATCAGACCCATATATGCATGTCCCTGCATCAATGGTTTTGATGGCAGGGATCTGGCACAGGTTTCATCATAACCACAGAGTGTGATGTGGTTTGCCAGAGGCCTATTCTGTGCATTCGGTTAACAGTATGGGTGTGTGTTTTGGGTGTGGGAATGGCATGTGCTATGCATGTGTGGTGCATGTGTGTGGGGGAGACCTTTTACTGATTGTGATGTTTGTGTGTGTGTGTGTGTGTGTGTGTGTGTGTGTGTGTGTGTATGTGTGTGTGTGTGTGTGTGTGTGTGTGTGTGTGTGTGTGTGTGTGTGTGTGTGTGTGTGTCTGCAAGCACAAAGATACACCATGTGGCTGCCCTGCACTGATATTTTTTGGACAGCTGTGGCCCGTACATGGCAGGGTGTGCAGTTCACCATCTCTGGCCACACACATGGGAACCGGACCTGCCAGGGGTATCATGGGCACCACCAGGGACAAGGCCGGACATAGTACTGCTCCCTGATGGTGACGGTTGTCTTCTGGATCTGCGTCACTGTTGGGACCAGCCAGGACCACTTGCCGATGGCCTGCCACATCTTGGTGTGGACATCACACAACCCTCAGTATTGCTGGTGTTACTGCCTGTACAGGAGCATGATGGTGCATGGACACATGCACGCCCAGCTGATCGTGGTGCTGAGCTACCTCCACGTGACTGCTGCCTTCCGTCCACCAAACTTTCAAGCACAGATACTCTGTGGTAGGGGAGTGCCAGAACCTGACCCCAACTTCTATCAGCAATCTTTTTGCCCTCATGCAGGACCCCAATGAGTTCATGAAAATCATCACATGTACCAGAGAGATGTTCTTCAACCAGCCTGATCATTTGTCTGGTGTTACATTTGTTACATGCCTGTGCATTCATTACAGACCAAAACCTATGCCTGGTTACTGCAGCAATGGCACTCTCAACATGGGCTGGATGAGCAACCATTCTCTTCCGAGAACCCCTGCCTATCTGCCTGTGTTGGACCACAACAGGACTCTGGCTATGGCTAGTGCCTGGGTGCTCACTTGCCATAGTCACCACACTTGCATGTTCTGTGCCAGCACCCAGGTGTCCTTCAATTGTGGCCACTGGTGATGGGGATTGTGTTGACATTGTGACTGTGTGTGGGGATGGGGTTGACAAAGGTGGGATGCCAACTGATGACACAGATGCAGCTCCTAACAACCACATCTGTGCCTCAATATGGGTATCAACATGGTCAGAGTTGCGAAGCAAACTAACATCATTTACATAGCGGGAGGATCTGCGACCACCATGTCCACCTGGGAGGAAAAGGCAACATATGTACATTACTATTGGCACTATAAGGTTTGCTTGTACACACACTCACACACACACTCACACATGTGAGGTGTCCCACATGTATTCCCCGGACCTCACATTATGCAACAGATGGCAATCATGACACACACTCAGACCAAAACAGACACACTATGGACAGGCCCTCAACAACATGCTGTGCATACCTTTCAACTTACTGTAACTACAAATCTACACCAGTGGGATATGTGAGTGTTTTTAATTGGTGGTGAGCCTTCACCTACAACACACTGCACCCATATAAACATTACTGCTGTTTATCTGCATTGCACTGTGGCAAAACCTATGGAACATACCTACCAACTGTACTGAGTTTCCAGGAATATCTACATATGTGGTTCATCTTTCCTGTCTGCTGCTCATGCCTCTTATGTTTGTCTGATACATTACAGGTTTGTCCAGTGGATTGGTGACCCTACTTAATGTCATACTGTGATTTGCAGATGGAATAACCTGCAGTACAAGTATGTGAAAACAAGGGTGGTTACTCAGGCAGCTTCCCAAGCTTACAGTGGATATAGTAATTTTACAGAACCTTTTAACATGCAAGGATATTGTGAAAAATCATGACAAACCAGTGATATTGTCGTAACATTTCCACCATTTAATTTGACATATAGCCTGTGCACTCCAATTGAAGGAAATACACATCAGGTAGGGGGTAAGATATCGTATATGATATGACTACATTAGATGGGTTGCATGGAGGTGCACACCCATAAACTGATCTTCTTTCATCTGCTCCCGTTAGGGGTCATGACAGCGGATCATCTGTTTCCATTTCTTCCTGTCCTCTGCATCTTGCTGTGTCACACCAACCACCTGCATGTCCTCTCTCACCACATCCATAAACCTTATATTAGGCCTTCCTCTTTTCCTGTTACCTGGCAGCTTCATCCTTAGCATCTTTTTCTCAATATACCTTACATCCTCCTCAGCACATGTCCAAATCAATGTAATTTTGCCTCTCTGGCTTTGTCTGCAAACCTTCCAACCTGGGCTGACCCTCTAATATACTTATTCTTAATCCTGTCCATCCTCATCACACCCATTGCAAATCTTAACATCTTTACCTCTGCCATGTCCAGCTCTGACTCCTGCCTTTTTGTCAATGCCACTGTTTCCAACCCATATAACATAGCTGGTCTCATTACCCTCTTGTAGACCTTCCCTTTCATTCTTACTGGTAATCGTCTGTAACAAATCACTCCTGACACTCTTCTCCACCCACTCCATCCTGCCTGTACATTCTTCTTCTCCTCTCTTCCACACTCATCATTACTCTGAAATGTTGATGCCAAGTATTTAAACTCATCCACCTTCATCACCTCTACTCCCTGCATCCTCACCATTCCTCTATCCTCCCTCTCATTCACACACATATATTCTGTCTTAGTCCTGCTGACCTTCATTCCTCGTCTCTTTGGAGCATATCTTCACCTCTCCAGGGTCTCCTCCACCCATTCACTACAGATCACAATGTCATCTGCAAACATCATAGTCCATGGGGACTCCTGTCTCATCTCGTCTGTCAACCTGTCCATCACCATTGCAAATAAGAAAGGGCTCAGAGCTGATCCTTACACCCATAAACTGATACTTTGGTAAATCACCTGTTGATCTCAGTGCAGCATTCAGTCCTCTTGGGAATGTGTGTAGCAGCATGGCATATCTTGACATGGCAATGTTTGCACACTCTCCCTTGCAAAACACCTCCTAATCCATCTGATTGCAAAGCCATCCCCTGTGCACAGTGGTCATCAGGTCATCACATGGATTGTGTATTGTAGTTAGGTGTGGTCTCAGGTTGGCCACTGCAGACTGCTGATATTGTTCTTGTGAAGCCATCCTTTGGTCCAGTGGCTGTATGGCGTGGACCATTGCTGTCTGCAATGTTGGAATTCCTCCTCATCCAGAGCTATGTGACAGACACCAGAAGGATTATAGCCACAAGGAACTGGGGTTTGAAACTGGTCATAATACACTCCAAATCAGCTACAGCCACAGTTCAAACCTGTGAACAGCAAATGCAAAGCAGGACACTGCCATCAGCCTACTTCAGTGAGTGGGTAGTCTGGTTTCGCTGTTGTGCAGTGCTGTTATTGGCCAACACTAACATGACCATATTGTGGACAAATACAGTCTAACCTTGGTGTCATAACACCTTAACATATTTCCACACAGGTTTTTTGAAGAACTTATGCATTGTTGTCCAGAAGTTACCCAGGACTGAATGTTGTTTGTTGTGAGGAACAGCTGCCACCTCCTAAACATACCCTATATCCAAGACATGTAGAGACAATGGAAGGTTGCTGTCACATGTAGTACACACCCAATACTTTCCACAGATGTCTGACACCCCTTCCGTGTTGCTGTATGGTTCCTGACAGCCTCCTTGGACATTGTTGGTATTGTATCCTCCACATACATGTAGGGATATCCGTTTCTTCACAATGTCACTGTTGCACCATATCGGGAACACCTTTTGATGACTGTTTGCACTGTGTTCTATGGCATATGCAATGCTGTGGGTATGTCTCTGTAGCCTTCTCCAGGCTGATACCTTTCTAAAATGTGATCCCTTTGCAGCATGTTAAGCTACATGTGAGCCATGGCTTTTGGTATAGCAGGCAACTGTGTGTCTATGTTAGGATATTCTTGGTATGTAAGCTGAGTGTTATTTGCAGTTAATCCAACAGTCCATAATTAATGGCAGGTGAGTATCCAATATGATATCCTGCTGTGGTTTTGTCACATGTTGCTACATCACAGTATGGGCTTCCTGTGCACACATGCATCTAGTTTATTGGACAATGTCCATGTCACATGCTTGCTCCACTAACAGATTAGTTTGTTTGACAATTGCATTGCACAGATTATAGGTCACATAAAAGGTTGAATGGATGTTTGGTCTTGTGTATTGTGCTCACATTGTCATATATCACAAATACCTGGCATTTTAATGGGTGTGTACACCTGTTATATGCACTGTATGTCACCAAAGTATATAATATTTCCCTACTCCTAGTCCTTTGTCCCCACATCTTGGCAATCTTTATCTATATGTCCTGCAATGTTTGGTTTGTGAGGTAGATATGCTGCAGAGACATGACAACACATGCAAATATGCCCCTGTGATATACACTGTGATATTAGGTAATGAACCCCACCACAAGTAATCATGCAGATATTGGAAGTTGTCTTTCTGCAACAGTTGTGTGCATGGTCACATGCATGACCTTAACATGTCTGGGGTACTGGTGAGCCACAACAGTAAATTCTCATACTCACCAGCTTCTGGCTGCTGTACCTCATGTAGATGAGAGGGACCTAGGTAGTTGTGAAGGAGATGTATTGTTAGCTGATTCACAATATGCATGTGTCCATGATTAATGCTACATTTATGCACAGGTACAGTATAAACTATGATAGTAAACATTTCACTGTCTTTTACCATAGATGTGCAATTGTGTGCATTACTAAACCCCAACCACTGCTGTATTTTGCACTGACATATGCATCCAAAGACTCTATAGAACACAGTTTCAATGCAACCTCAGTACTGTGATGTGCACTTTTGCCTTACCTGGACGTTCCTCGCCTATTACCTGGGTGCCACCCACCTCCATGACTGTTATGTCCTGTGCTGATGTTCTAGTGGGGGCTACCCCAAGGTTGGCCAGGTGCTCCTCCATTGCCATAAGTGGGGCCTCTCTGGCTGGCCCCCAACTGGTAGAAAAACTGTCCCTCACTATGGCATCAGTCCACTGCTGGGCACAGCGGATCAGGTCAGTCACCCTGTGCCTGACCTGATCATATGTTCAGCCATGTTGGCCTATATTGTTGACTCTTTCTATGATCTCATCCCATAGGGCAGTCCTCTCCCACTGATGTTGGTGACCCCGACCAAAGAGGATGTCATAATTCTTCAGGATGTCCTCAGTTATGGCCATAGTCTCCTGTTCGATGTAGGCGGGCTGCTTTTGCATGTCACCTGGAAGACATAAACAAGGAAACACATAACAGGACCTCAGACATTGCACACACTTATAGAGACAGCACATGACTAATTATCATCAGGAGCCACTACATACGAACACATCATACCCCGTACCTAGCAAACTGCATGAACATGCATTGTACTCCTGATCCTGTTGTGTCATACCACCCCCCCCCCATAAGGGCCAGTACATTCCATAAACCACCATTCACATTTGTGTAGAGGGGTGACAGAGTCTGTGTTTATTGCAAATGGGCTGTCAATGCTGGTCAGGCTTGGCTCGTATACAGTGTGTAATGGAGCTGGAAGCATATGTCTGAGTTCATGTAGGATGCAGACAGGAATGTTATCAGTCCCCAAGGGGACTTTCTATTTTCACGTTTAACTGGGTGGTGTGCACCTGATCCATGATGATGAGGGTAGGGGTGCATGTGGTGTACATATCCACCTATACTGATGTTGTGCCAGGGGGGTGATGTTTGGCCTAACTGTGTTTACAGCAGGTTGGCTGTAGTGATGGTGTGTGTGTATGGGTTATAACTGACCTCCGTTACAGGGTGGGCTGGGTTGTTGCCTATGACACTCCAGACATATGTGAAGATGGCCTTCAGTGGATGTGTCTGATTTATACTCAGAGTCAGCCTTACAGTAATCCATCTGTGACCTACTATGGTCATACAGACAAAGGATTACATGCTAGCCAGTTGGTGCCTGCTCCTACTTTCCCCTGTACAGCCAATATAGCATCCCATTATGTGCTTTGTGCACTACTGCGGTCCAGCAAAGGTGTTTACTCTACTTTGGTGGAGACAGGTTGTACAAGTTAAGTATTGATGAGGCCATACAGCTATGTGGGTGGTCATATAACTGCTTGTAGTAAGCATGGACACAAGGTCATAACACAGTTGGACACCTCTACAATTTCTACATGATATTCCTGTTTATGACAGTACCCATGTCTGTGTCCAGGCAATGCAACAACCATTAGTTGTAGAATTGTAACTCTGTTGGATGCACAGGCATTAGGATTACACGTGTACAACATGTACAGCTCATTTACATGATATTTTGCATCCCATGTCGTGTGTTATGAGGTAGCCAGATACACCTAACCATACATGCATACACCTGCACAGGTAATAACTGCTATACATTTCTGTTCTGTGTCAGTATGGCACACTGTCATAACACTTTTGTTGCTGAGTCATTCCTGTCAACCTGGTAGGGCAGGACATGTGGAGGACGCTGTACATACATGGTGGGCTATGGGCCAGAATTAGTGACACTGTCTTCATATTGCTGTGATACATGTACTTCAATTGATAGTTGGGTAGCCTTTGCATTCACAGTCATACCCTAGAGGATGTGCGATGCTCCTATGGCAGACAGACAGGGGAATATCTAGGAGTGTGGTTGTGAGTGATAGGAACCTTTACTGTTGAGTGTATGGCTGGTATTGGTACAGAGCTAGTAGATATGATGGACAGATGAAAGGTGGATATATTGTGTGTGCCACAGACAAGATGGAAGGGGGTTATGCCTGTGTGCATCATACTCAGGTACAAATAGTTTTAACATGGTGTGTCTGTGAAGGGAAATGGTGTAGGTGTTAACCTAATGGAGTATTAGGCCAAGAGTGTGTATGGCAGTGATGAGTGTCATGTAGAGCAAGGTCTATTCATCTGAGAATTAATGGTACAATGATGACAGTTGTTAGTGTATATGCTCCACTAGTTGCATGTGTGATGGATAAGACTGACATACTTTTCAGTGGTTGGATGAAGTGGTGATGACTGCACCCAAGGGTGAGAGAGTGGTGATTGGAGCAGATTTCAATGGTAAAGTTGATGAAGGAGGCAGAGGGCTGCAGAATTGATGGGCAGGTATTGTGTTAAGCATAGGATTGCAGAAGGTGAGATGGTGGTGGAGTTTGCAAAAGATGTTGGACATGGCTGTGGTGAAAATGTATGTTTACAAGACCAAGTGGCACAGGATGACAGACAAGAGTGGAGGAAGATGCACACAGGTGGAGTATCCCCTATGCAGGTGGGCCTGTTTGAATGGGGATTGGA
>NC_056737.1:1230327897-1230422897 GCF_019279795.1 Protopterus annectens
ATTGGTACAACAATAGGGAACATGTCCCAAGAGTAGGTTTGGTGAAAACCATACCCTTTGATTTATGTGGTTAAATTATTGTTGCAGATAGGGTGGAGGAGAGAGGGAGAAATTAACAACTGTATATTATTTCATTGCTCATAACTGTTCTGATTATTAGTCTAATCACTATTCTCCAGATATGACCTTACATTACATCTACCTATGGCACTGGGTTTGGGCAGTGGGTGTTGTGCACAGTTATAAGTACATACGTTTTACATATAATATACAGCTTTGCTTACCTGCCAAACCTGTGGAGGAAATGTGTATTAGCACTACCAGACTGTTTCTACCCATATTCACATACCCTTGTGTGAAAATATGCAAACAGCTTATTACCACTCCCAGGATTCGAACCCTGCCAGTTTGTGCAAAAATGTACCATGGGTCTGACATTCATCAAAATGAACTATTGAGGTACTGCTGTTTCTTCTTTGACTATTTTCTACCTAATACTCTGTGATTTGGACAATCTGACCTTGTAATTCTGACATTCATACATGGCAGACAGTTGTAATACTGTGTACTCACACTGTCAGATATTACAGTACAGAAAACAATGGTTAACAAACAATATTACTATTCAGGTATCCGATCTTGGTGATGGAACATTTTTTTATGCTTAATCTGTTAAAAACTGTTTAAAACTACTGAATCTTTGCCAGATGAGCCTCTATTACCTAATGCTATCAGTGCTGTATTGCTGTGCAAAAGTTGTACACATTCTGGATCTTATTAACACATAGCAAATGAAACACAACAGTCTGGGGTTTAGAGTTTTACTGACAGGTAATCACACTTTTATTGATATATACACAGTACAGTGGTATTACTCTGCAAAGTTGTCATTCATTTAGTACAAACGATACACAAATTTCAGTAGTGACAGGTGACATTCTACTCCTTTCTATTATTTGCCCTAAATACTCAAGCTAGAATTGTACTCACCAGCCTTGGGATGCACCCTTTCCAACCTGCTGGCATGTGCTTCTCTGTTCACTGCCCTCTCATCTGCAGCTGTACAGGGGACAGATAAACATTTATGCATACCTATCCATCACATACACAGGCTGGACTATCTTAAACAGTAATTGATACTGATACACACATCTGGGACATCCTCTGCCCGAGCATCTTGTATCCACTGAACCAACTGATATTTCTTTCTCCACTTCAGGTCAGCAAAATGGTGCCAGATCTGCTCACCAGTCAAAGGGATACCAGTATCACTGGTGAGGTCATGTGCGAGACGGTCCCAGGCCTCCGCTTTATACTCAGAGCCCCGGTAGTTGCCCTGCAGCAGTCTCCCTTCATGTTTTTTTCACGAGGAGTCTGACCATGATCCAGTACTCCTGAATGCTCCAGCGTTGCATCCTAATGTGAGAACCTTCTCTGACTTCAGCCATGGTGTCTGCAGTGATGAGCTACAACAGGTTATGGGTTGTATTCTTATCTATGAGGTTTAAATAGGGCTAATTTCCCACACTTTGCCATGACCTGACCATTTTGAATATGCCAAGCTAAGCTATGGGCAAACCTGCTTAGCTAAGATTGGCAGTGCTTAAAGGGGCAGGTTCAGCACTGCTTACCAATGGGCAAATCCACTTAGCTGGGCTACTCATTGCTTAGCATTCATATTTGAGCAATGCTTACACACAGTAAGCATAGCTGTGCAATGCTTAGCATTGTTTACGTTTTATTTTATAGACTATCAGCTTTATGGGCTTGATTAATCATTCCTGACATATAATTTTATGTTTACCTTCCTTGACATCTCCATATGTGTTTTCATTACATTTATTGTTGTGTTACTATACTGTATGGGGCACTTGTGTTTATATGGGGGTTTCACATCTTTTCTGGACTGACATCTTATTTTTGGGTCTGCTACACTACCCTGGGTGATAAATATTATTTACTACCTCATTTATTACAACATATGGCTTTTACTACTGCTTTCACATGTAAAAGTGAAACGACTTCATTGGGGCTCAAACCATGAATGCCTGCATGCAAAGCACACTACTTCAGATTACTTGTCTAGTGGATATTTTCCTATTTAACTCCTTCAGATATTTAAGCTATGCTAAGCACAAGTGTGGAAAGTGCACACCCACTAATTTATGCTTACATTTTGTTGCAGCCTGAAAAAAATATATATGTGATTTAATTTTTTTTTCATTTTACTGGAATGACAGGTTTAGCATTAGTGTGAGTTTACTACTGATGGACAGTTCATTTCAGACTCCACATCAAGGGTAAAGTCATACTAATGCAAAACCTGTTATTATATCAACTTTCTAAGTTTGTATGTGCTATATTTAAAATCTGTGCCCCATTTTGTCCCCCCATCATTTGTCCATCTGTTATGCTCTACAACGTTGAGAGGTATGCATCCTCTCTCATTTTGAATTGCCGAACTGCAATTCTGGAGTGCAGGGGGCATCTGCATTGTGAGTACACTGCTCTTGGATACGCCCCCTGCACTTGCACACAGAACTATGTCCGTATTAAAGCATGGCAGTACTCCTTCATGAATATGCATAGCATGCTGCTGTGCTGCTGTGAATGGTCCCTTCCATGCAAGAATAAGCTATTTTTGCATGGAAGTTTGCTGAATCCGGGGGTATGTCAGCCGCAAGGGGTACCACTCTCAACTACCAGGTCATGTGCAATGCCCAGGGGATTATCATGAATGTGTGTACTGGCAACCCTGGCAGTTATTACAACTCCCATATCTGGCACACACCATAGCTGTACGAGGTGTTTGTTATAGGGGACATACCATAGAGCAATTTACTGGGGGATGCTGGCTACACCATGGAACCGTGGATGATGATATCTATAAGAAATGTGCACACACCCATGGAAGAATGCCATAAGGAGGCCCACACACAAACTAGGAACATCATAGAGCATGTGTTTGAGTTTCTGAAGTCACGGTTCTAGTGCCTCGATATATCTGGTGGAGGCCTGCAGTACTCTCCAGCCACATGTGCACATATGTTCATAGTATGTGCTATGCTACACAATATGATCCTGTGAAAACAGCTGCAGCAGGATACCAAATGCAAGGGATACACAGTCAGCACAACTGTCTAGGTTACCACAGCCACAGTCACAGGAGGACTCAGAGGAGGTACCCCCTGATGATGTCCCTTTAGACAGGCGTAGGCATGCTCAGTATGCTGTGGCTTTGACTAAGAGACAATGAATAGCATCTTCACTGACAACCTAAGGACCTAGGGACTGACACCTTACTCCTACTCACATACATATAGTAAAACCGATGGCAACCCACACGAACTGTACCTATTCATCTATTGGATGTGTACTGCCTGCATCAGACAGAGTTATCCCTGAGCTACAGTTCTGTCAATTGCTGCATTCACAAGGTAAGGTCCTAACCTACACACTACTTGTAAGGATTATTATAATATGCTATTCTATATATGGATTTGCTACATTTATGCAAGAAAATATAGTGGGCTATTTGGGCATAAGTAACATCTGTATTGGACTACAGTTACCCACTCCACTAGTATATGTCCATTAATATTCACTAGACCTCATGATTGGAATATGCACTACATCACTTAAGGGAGGTGTTAAGCAGTGGGGTCACTTGGTATTTGGACTAGTGTGTATCCCAGCAGATCATGTGCTGTTGTTCCCCCATCCCCAACACAGCAGTGTTCCCACATAACTGCTTTAACAGTAAGTCAACAATGGTGTATCAGCAGTTCAGGCAATCTTAGGGCAGTAACATAGAAATTGATCACATATTGTGTGTCTCACTTAATACAGGAATAACAACATACATATTTATGCTGTTGATTGTGTGATGGATAACTCCCCTTTGCCTAGCAGCTTGTGTGGTTCAGTAAATTAGGGAAATTATCATGGGTGATGATGTTGATAGTTCTAATCTGGAAATATTTACATTTTTTATATGTGAGGTATTATTATGTTGGTGTTTTCAAAGACTGTCAGTCTGTGTGTGATGTAACATTATGAACCTCAGTCACATATTTATTACATCAGACAGATGGGGAATGCAGATGACATTTTGAGTGAAGTGCAGTACTGCAGAAACAGGGGCAGATGTTATTGTCTGTAACACACAAAATTCCAGACTGGAATACAGGTAGGTGGGCTGGAGTCACTTCATACACTTAGTTAAAATGAGTGCAGTTATGTTGCCCCTTTATCAAAATGACCTGTTATGTATACACGTCTATACATACAGACATACATATACATATCCATCTGTTACTGTCACTCTCTCTCTAATGTACATAATATATCTATCTATATGTATTGTCAACTAGATATAACCTATATATATATATATATATATATATATATATATATATATATATAATATATATATTTATTTATTTATAAATGATGCATATCAGTGTATCTCCATATGTCTACATAACATGTATACATATCATACACACACAGCTACATATATATACATCCCTGCTATATACATAAACATGTGTGTGGATTTCTATATTGTCTTACATTCCCAAATAGTGGTGAGTAAAGCTGCACTCTCACATGTCTATACTGTTGCTTAAAGGATCTAAAGTAAGGGTTCAACAGTACATAATGCACTTACCTACAGACACCTGTGTTTGCTGGATGTCAGCCACATAGACAGAAGCAGGTGAGTAGGTGTTGTTATGTATAATGTTGTCAATACACACATGGACAGGGCACATTATTCCTTCACACAGGCTTGCCTATCTAAGTGCAAACAGCCACATATGGCCATACTGGTAACCGTGCAAACATAGCTACAATAATAACAGTTATCTGACTGCTAGGATACTCGATGCAGTTAACAGTATGAAGCAATATCACTCTGCAGGCCACAGATGCTGGTCAACACAAGCCTAGTCTGTCTAATGCACAAGTACTGTGCCTGCAATCCCATATAGACCAGATTTAACCAATGGAGCATGCAATAAGTATTGTGATCTATAATGTATAAGACTAGATCAGTAGGGGTTCTAATCTCACTACAGGCCACTTGCACACATGTGCATATATCCACCTGCAAAGCAACTGCATTCCCTCATGGCTATCAACCTGTAATGCTTATGTACTTCTTGGTCCAGTAAATTGCTGCTGGCTTCAAAACTGCCCTGCTCTATAAGGCCTGATGATGTAATTCGCCTTAAGAGTACCAGCTACCAGCATAGTATCACACTTAACTCATGGCATGTGTAATAGTTACTGTGATCTACAGAGTATAAGACTAGATAAGTATGGGTTTTAATCTCATTCCAGGCCACTTGGTGCATGCTTGTCTTCATGTGTGTATATCCCCCAGCAAATAAACTGAAATTCCCTCATGGGCTATCAACCTGCAATGCTTATGCATGCAGTTTTGGGCCCTGTAAGTTGCTACTGGCTTCCATAGTTCCCTCTTTTACAAGGCCTGATGATGTCATCCACCTTAACAGTACTGTTAAAGTTATACTACACCATTCAGGTAGTCTGTACCTTTACTCAATGAAGACACCAAGACAGTTCTGCTGTTACAACATTCATTTACTGCAGATGAGATTTACATCTAGCTTAACAATGAAAGGTATATACATCAAAACGTACTTCAGCTTAGAATAATCAAAGTCTCTCATACAAAAGAAAAAGTCTCAATCTTTATCGTGTCTTTTCTGCCTGCATCAGCAGTTTTGAGAAGTTGCCAGAATAATAAGTCTTTCCTTTCAAGCTGGTCTGCTGACAGTTTGTTTTCCATATTTTAAACATTCTGTTCCTGAAGAATAACTCCTTTCGCCATTGGCCTATCTTGTGTATCATATTGACGAGACACAGCTGCATACAAGAGTTCACCATGACCTGCTTGTAGATAATAAGTTTCACAAGCTGCATAGTTTATAACAGATAAAATATTTTACTTCTGATTCTTATTAACAATGAATGCCAAGCTATATGTTTTTGCCAAGTTAGTTAACTGTGTGCACTGTACACACTGAAATGCAGAACATTTCTTTTACATTTTCAGAAAAAATCCACTGAAGTCCATTTTAACTTGTTCTTTACTCTCACAATTCCCACTTTTCATTTAAAAAGTGGAAAATGACTGTTCATTTTCAACTTCAGTTGTACACACTGAAACCTTTCCCAGTTTATCTAGGTTAACCATCATGATTTGTTGAACTCTATGTTTTTCGCAAATGACAACTTAAGTAGCAATTCCAGATAGTTAGTATGACTATAATGCCTAACACTACTAATACTGGATGTATCAACCAACTTCACAAGTTTTTCCTGATTTTGACCAACCAGTAAAGATATCCCACCCATTGTGAGCAGTGTCTTTTTTGGTCTTTTCAGCCAAACTAAGTAGTTTCTATTTTGCAATTATGCTTAATGCCTCATAATACAAAATACTTTTATTTCTTTTTTCTAAATACTATCTGAGAATGTTAGTATTGTTCATTATGCTTTTTAAATTATCCAAGGATACAGATATATTGGGAAGCTGTATTGTCATAATTCCAGGTTTTGGAAATATTCACTTCTATGGGTTCAGTAAACACGCAGCTCTTATTATTCAAATTAAGGAAATCAACATGTGATAAACATCCTACAAAAGGTAATTTTAAATTATGACCTACATCTTGATCTGTAACCAGACAAATATACTGAGTAGCCACTTCTATAAACATTTGAAAAGAAGAAGGCATGATAGTTCATTTACACAAATTAACAGAATGCTGCAGTAAGCATGGTTCATAGACAGGTGAATGCTGCCCACAAATTAGTCTATTTTGAGTCTGTGTACAGTTCTCTATTTTTTGTGTTTTTCCTCTCGTATCTATATAATTACCTTCAAATTGTGGCAACCGATACTCATACCCTTCTGGTATGAGAAATATCATAGGTAACACAAGAAATTGACACATAATAGTGGTATCAGTGACATTATAATGTATAAACTTTCCTATACAGTATTGTGGAGTACGGTATGTTACTCCAGTAAATAGCTTAATCCAATCTGTGTCAGGTATCTATTTGTTAAACAATTGTTGTCAAACATTTTCATTTTGTAACATAAGTTCAGTCTGTACTCTATTTTTTTGAATTTCCACATACAAAGATTGCATAGTGCATTTTGTCCAATTTACAAAAATTGTCACGTTACCATCAAATTTCAACTGATTTAGATGCATAGCATCATAATTGTCTAAAAATTGTTGCTAATAATTTATATTGTGCAGGTGTGTCTTCCATATTTCTGGATTCCAAGGTGCTTGTAAATGCACAATCTGAGAGATATCTTCCCCCACTACTTTTAAACAATTAGTTAGACTTTCAACATCGGCTGCACTAATAGCTCCAATGCCTGTGCCTAGGCTTCCCAGCAGAGTATTATATCAAGCTTTTTATACTGGCACCTGCCTATGTCTGGGAATGTGATGTTAAAATGTGCTACAACCTTTTGATACTGTCTGCCTACCTTTTTACAGGTAGAAAGGATTTTAACCAAATGGTCTGTATGAACAGAGGTAGGTTTACCTGTTAATATTGATAGAACATATGCCCACTGTATGCTGCCTGTAATGACTGTGGTATTAGTACATATTACAGAAACTCCAGTAGTAAAATTTAGTTGCACGTTCGTATTATTGGGAGGAATACTAATTCCCTGTATAGTATGATTACCACATTTCTTCACATAAGTGAAGACTAGCCGTTGTGTTGATGGTGGAATTTTCTCCTTTTCCCAAATAAAATATGGAAATTGACAACATTTAATACAAACTTTGGAATTAAGTTCAAGGGTTACCTTAGGACTATTTGGTGGTATGTAATAATGACCCATAACCACGGACCAAAAGGTAATGTTACTGGGAGCTATTATATGCCCAAAGATACAATTAGCATTAGATGGGCAAGTGAAGTTGTCCTGCTGTCTTTGCCCACAAAAAAGATTTATTTTTGAGCACTCACGCCAACCTAGCTTTAGAGTATTATTGTCATTGTTTATTTTCCAAACTTGCATTTCTCTTGTTTGACACTCTACCCCAAGGGCTCCAATGAGTACAGTCAGTATAATAACAAACAGAATCTTCATTATGTACAATAATATAACCTTTCCATGTAAGTGGTATTAATTTGACAAGTTGTTTTGATAGATGCTTTTTCAACTGTTTCAGACTTGGCATTTGCCATGAGTCAATAACCCTCCCCCCCACAAAACATGAAATCACTTAATGACTTTCAACTGATCTCTATGAACAAGAATTATTTTGTTATTTTTTTCCTTTAACTTTGTACACTACAGGTCCTAATTGAGCAATTATTTCAAAAGGTACTTGCCAATTACTATCCCACAGACCATCCACATAGAACATCTTGATCAATACCTGTGTCCCAGAGGGAAGGTTTTCTTCTGGCATAACAGGATCCTTTGACCGTAATTTGAATGCTTGCATTTCTGATAGGCTTTGACAAAATTCAGAAATATCTTTTAACCATTGTTGATGCTGTGCAAGTTGTAATAATGGTCTGTTTGTACTAACAGTAGGATCAAATGGCAGTTGTACAGGCATTTTCAGGCCTGTCATGACTTCAAAATGTGAGATCCCTATTTTACTGTGTGGAGTTGCTCTGACACCCAGCAAGATTCCAGATAAATGTTTTACCCAATTTACTCCTTTTTCCAAGCAGGCTTTCTTAAGGCGTCCCTTAAGATTCCTTTTCATTCTTTCAAAAATCCCACTAGACTGGGGATGGTAAGAAACATGAAATTGTTGCTGGATACCAAGCAAATCACACAAAGCTTTCATCAGTTTACTGACAAATTGTGGCCTGTTATCGGATTCGATAACTCGTGGCCATCCCCAATGACAAAAAATGTTTTTCCATAAGGCTTCTGCTGTAGCCTTAGCTGTCATTGTTTTTGTAGGAATTGCTTCTACCCATTTTAAAAAAACATCAACTACCACTAGAAGATACCTGTTCCCACCTTTAGCTGGGGGTAATGGACCTGCAAAGTCAATTTGGATGGCATACCAAGGTCCATCTGCTGGAGTTACCCATAGTAACTGTGTTTTTTTCATTTGAGCATTAACCTGAAAATATATTAAGCATTCAGCATGCAATAAATAGCAGATTTTCTTTAACTGAGGATGCCAGTATTTGTTCTTTACAATGGGCCATAATTTTTGTGTACCCAAATGTCCCAATACCTGATAATTAAATTTCACTAACTGTCGTGCCTGCTGGTACGGTATATAAGGAAGACTAGAACCGTCTTCAAAACATTTTGCATAATATTGTCCTGGACTTTCTCCTACAAGAGTACATTGTTCTAACTCTTCCTGCAGTCCAAACTTATTTTGGATCTGCAGCAAATCATGCTGCAAATTTTGAGCTGAAAATGTCTGTATGGCATGTACTGCAGTGGTTTTATCTGGTACACTAGAAAGGTGTTCTGTAGGATACAATAGCATTCCTTACTTTGCTGACTTTTTTGCCATCTGATCAGCATAGTTATTTAACTGAAAATTTTCATTTGTAGCTTTTTGATGAGCTTTTACCATTAAGATACTGTTGCAACCCACAAGGGACTGACTACGAACCAAATTCCAATTAGTCTGTGACACAGAAGCATGCTTGAGTGGTTTGCCCATGTTATCAACAAACCCTCTCCTTGCCCATGTAGACATATGCAGATGCAGTGAATTAACTATGTATGTACTGTCTGAAAAAATATTGACAGGTGGAAAATGCTGTAATACATAAAGAACTGCTTACAGTTCTGCTCACTGAGCAGGCATGTGTCCTGGTAACTGAATCATTCGACTGTCCCATAGAAGGGCTTTCTGGTACTACTGCAAATCAAGTCCGATATTGCCCATTGTCCCAAAATCAAGCACCATCAACAAAGATGGATGGCCTGTCTTCCTGAAAATCAGGAGCCAGAATGGGTTTTTCTGGATTTGAAATGTGCCTAATGCATTTGTGTAATTTTTCTTCATATCCCATGAAGTTAGATAAGTAATACGTATCTCTTGCCTTTATTGTAACTTGCTTGACACTAAATAATGACAACCATTTTGCAAACACTGCTTGACTGATGTCATCAATCAGTTTATTTAGCTGAGTCTTATTTACCAAAGCCTGTATGGCATAATGCGGTGTCTGTACTATAACGTTTTTGGAAAAAGCTGTTAGGTATTCAGTTTGTTTTAAACCCCAGTAAATGGCCAAAAGTTGCTGAATACACGGGTGATATCCCCTCTCAACATGTGTCATCTTCCTACTGAAAAATGTAATGGGGTGTATAGTCTTTTCCATTCTAGAATCAGAGCCCTGAGGCCACACCTGTAAAAGCACAACAGAGAGTGTGTTGGGTCCAGCTGCTGCCTGTAACACAAAGGGACGTGTTAGACTTGGAGCTACTAATTCTGTAGCCTTGACCAATGCTGCCTTTAAATCACAAAAAGACGTATTTTCCTATGGTCCCCACTCCAGAAAGGGTACTTCTTTCTGGCTAGAAAGTATGTCATACAGAGAAGCTGCCATGCTGGCATAATCCTCTATGAATTCCTGATTATAATTCATGATACCTAGAAATTTGTGCAAATCTGGAATGGTAACTGGTTTATCCATTTGCAAAATTCCCTGCACCCTCTCTGAACAAGGAGTATGCCTGGAAGGACATAAAATAGTACCTAGAAATTTTACTTCAGATGACATGAATTGTACCTTTTCACTTTTAACTTTAAACCCTGCCTCCTGCAATGTTTGAAGGACCTGTGTCACTTTAGCTAAATGCTGTTCTTCTATTTCAGACTGTATTAGTATGTCATCAATGTAATGCAGAACAGAATCATCAGATTCTAGACCTTATAATATTCATCCAACTATTTGGTGAAATATAACCACACTGTCTTGAAACCCCTGCAGTAACCACGTCATGACATACTGTTCATTTTGAAATGTGAAAGCAAACCTTTGCCAATCTTTTTCCTGCAGTGGTACTGCAAAGAAACCATTAGCTAAGTGTATGACTGTAAACCACTGACTTTGTTGTTTTATTCTTGCTGCTAGCTCTGGGATCCCTCAAATCAGATGACCCCAGGGAGTAGTGAATTGGTTCACTTTTGTAACTCAATAATCAATTGGTAAGTGCCATCTTTCTTTTTAACTGGCCATATGGGTGAATGTGTAGGGCTATTTCCCTTTTGAATTATTCCCACATCAAGCCATCATTGTATGCAATTTTGCATGTCTGTCTCTGCTTCATTTGGGATTGGATACTCTTTTTGAAAAGGTGGAATAAAATCTTCGTCACTACCTACAAAAACTGCTTCCTGCAGCTTCCCGCAGTCTGTGGGCCCTTGAGACCACAATGTAGGGAACTGTTGTTTTACCTTTAACCATACTTCATTTTCAGTAGGGCTGATGGTACAGCCCTTTTCAGAACTGTTTGATACATGTATTGCCTAAATCATACACAACATGGGACCTTGCCCTTGCCATATAGTGCCATAAGGAAGGTCTCTGACAATTCCCATTTTGGATAATATATCCATTCCCAAAATTGTGAAAGTGCAAGAATTATGCATCAAAAATACCCCTTTCACTGGTTCCCCTTGATGGGAGAATTATACTTGTACAGGTTTACTACCTATGGCTAGACATCCAGCGCCATTAGTACCTGAAATACATGTACATTTAGACAAGTCAGGAGGCAAATGCCTACCTGTCACTGATTCAGCTGCCCCTGTATCTAGAAGAACATCTTCCCACAGGTTCCCCTCTACCCAAATGTTGATAAGTGATCGTCCATCTTTCCCTTTCTTGACGTTAGTCAAGAAAGAGACTTGGGTAGGGGGGGGGGGTCACACCCCTATGGTAGATCTACTTCCCACTCCAAATCATTGGTGGTATTGGACTGCATAGGACATAATTGCAGTGTTTCCTCAACTTCTTCACAGTCAACATGAGAAGATCGATTAAGTTCATGATGCAAAGCTATTCGCTGCTGATAATTAGGATTTACTGGACCCTCAGGAACAAAGTCAGAAGGAACAGTTGTATCCTGTGTGCTAACAATAGTACCTTGTACATTGACACTAGGTGTCACACCATCCCTTTGCTGTACTGCAAATACTGACTGTTGAGTGTTTGTGGTATGTAGGGGTTATTGCTGTAGTCCCCTATAACCCTCTGTTACATATTGTTATGAAGTGTACTGCTGTGTTTGTACTTCTGGCTGCATTACCTGTTGCTGTTATGGTACACATGGCTTATCAAAAATTTTCAGGGTAAGAAACTTGCCCTTTGACTCTTGTTCCTGGCGTCATCTGTGATAATATTTACACTCATTTTTAGTATGACCTACCTGTTTACAGGAATAACACATTAAGCTGTCTCTTTGGAGGACCCTGCATAGATTGAGTAACTTGAGAAGCTGAGTAGCTGGGGGAGCCGATGCTGCCTGTTGTTGCCTCTGTATAACTTGCGCTTGACCTGATTGTCCTGCTACCTGCTGTGGGACTTGCTGTCCCTGAATAATCCATCTCCCATGCCCCCTTCCCCTTACTTCACTAACAATGGGTGCAGAATGGGGAGTATACATCATTTGCTTATGAATAGCATTATCTTTTCACATAATTCGTGCTTGCAGCAATTTTTCTACTAACTCTGTGAGTGTATTTGAAAAATCCTCATAAATAAGTTTGATATCCCCTGGGACACATTCCAAATGGTCCAAAAGGGAACACATAACAGCTTTTTGAAAATTGACATTTCATATCTTTTTCATCACTGCTATTAACTAGTATATATGTTGTTGTTGTCTTTCAGCTTTTCACAGTTAGGGGTCGCCACAGCGGAACTCCGGTCCACTAATGATTGGCAGTAGATTTTTACATGCCGAGTTGCCAGCTCTGATGCACAACCTTCAACGCATGTCATGCATGTCTCCACACAAAAAACGCTTTAGCTGAGAATCGAACAGGACAACGTCTTACTGTGAGGCGACAACGCTACCGCAGCACCACCACCGTGCCAGTTGATAATGTCCGGCTTGTACTTCCAAAGAATCACAGACTGTCATTTGAAACTGATCTAAAAGTGCTGGTGTGAGAGATTGCCCCCTAGTGTATGCTAACAATACTGCTGTCATTCTTAGGTGTTTAGTTTGTACTGGATACTTTTTTTGCTGAATATAAGCCATGAAATGCTGAGGAATAAAATTCAAGAAACAACGTTCAAGTGTATCATTCCATATAGTGCCTACAATTTTAAGAACCCAAGCTTCAAATGTAATCATTGTTGTTAAAAATACCCTTCCGTTCATCTCACTTCAGGAGAGTTTCTAACATCCTAGACATGATAAACTACAGCAGAAAAACCTGCTGAGGCTATGATAGGACTGGTAATAGCAGTTTCTAGTGCTTTAGATTTATATTTTCTAACAGGGCTTGTAATCTTAAAAGATCTTGATTAATTAAATCTGCTGCTCTAGCAGCCTCAGATTCCTGTGTCTCTAACTGAGCTCATAATGTGTTTATCTCCTCCCTCATAACAGTTACGTCATGCTGTGTGTCAACCAGTTGCTTGTCATATTTTTCTTGCAAATGGACAATTTTACTCTTTAACCCTTCTATCATACCAGTAGCTTTACTGCCCTGTTGAATAACAGTTTGTGTAAAGGTCTTAATTTCAGTCTGTGAGACTCAAAAACTGAGAGAATTATTTTGTACATTCAGTGGTGTCAGCATGCAGTTTACCAGATGCATTCCATTTATCACAGTAAGTCTGAAAATGACCCATGAGGTCAAGATCTTGCTGGTTGCTAACTTTAACAATCCAATCTTTAAACTCCTGCAAATCAGACTGTAAAGTACAAACTTTGACATCTGCATCACCCTCTAATAAGTCTTTTGCAACAGGATAAATAGAAACAGGAACCATTGTCTGTGTTTCAGGCATTACTTTATCCCGGTTGTATTCCAGGTTTTGTACAATACATTCATGACAAGGCATGCAAAAAGCAACATTTAAATCATTGCAAATAGCACATTTTTGTACAGTCTGTGGCACTTTTGCCTTACGTACATACCAATCAAAGGTAGCAATCTATTTGCATAATTCTGGGTTGTCAGTTTTACCCAGAAAATGCTTACAGGTGCTAACATGCTGATCATACCATGTATTTAAATAATTCCACACATATATATATGATTCAGAAACATCAACAGTAAAAGTCTTAGTGCACTTCTTGGCATTTTCATGAATTGCATTCATTGTTCATAGGTTCATAGGTAGGTACTAGGCTATCTGTCCGAGGGCATTTATAAGCCTAGCCAAAGTGTGCTGTCTTTCGCTGCCCCATTGATTAATTAACTGATCCTCTGTCAAGCAGATCCAATGAAGTGATACCAGGAGTGTATTTTCTGTTACCCATCCACTCATCAAGGTTTCTCTTGAAGGGTGTTAGTGAGGGGCTCTGCCTAAACAGAGGAGTAAAGTCTCCAGCTGCTTTTATCTTTAGCTACATTGTGTGCAGCAAACAATTAGCAAAGGGGAATACAAATATGAAAGAGAATAAAATCTGCCATTGCAGACTAGTAAGCAGCATATAACTTCTACCTGTGGTGTACTCTTACAAATAGATTTTCTTGGAGAAACCTTCCAGTCCTTGAACAAGGGTGCCTGTATGTTTACATTATTTCCTTGGCTGTCCTTTGATAGTTAGCTAGGTTAGCTGAGTGCCTTGGATTCTCCACTGCTACTTTAAATTCCAATTGATGGTTTCCCTCCCTTCCCCCACCCCCAAGTGATTGCTCAGGTACAACACACCAAAGGTTTTAAAAATCCTGGATGCCATATTTGCTCTAATTGCAGCTGAAAGCCCTCCAGGTGTAGCACCTCTAGTAAGTGTCCCTAGACTAGCTGATAGTTTTTTTTTAGCTACGTTCTATCTGGTAGGTGTAGCCCCGCTCCGTTCGCTTAGCTCACTTCGCTCCCACCCCCATATCATTACCTTTATACCAATCCATACAACCACACCCCCTCACTTCCTCCCAAATCCCCCACCCCTCTACTTCTTGTTCTCATACTACCTCCTCTTTTGCTCCTCGCCACACTTACCTACTATCCACCATCAAAGACTACTATACCTTACTCCCACCCCTTCCTCTCATCCTCTGTTCTACATCCCATAAAGTGACATGTCTCTTACAACTCAAACTATACTCTTACCTTCTCTACTCCATATACTCTATCACCTCACCTCCTATCACTCACAGTTAGCTACTCCCTATTTCCATCCCTCAAACACCACTCAAACTCAAGTACTACACCACAACCCAAACTGCTAATTTGTCTCTTCATCCTTCCCCCATCACTCCCATTCCTAAAATAAAAAGATCTCCCCCCTTCCCTTTAAAACAAAAAAAGAAAGTCTACTTACTCAAATTAAAACCCCATTACAAACCTCTTCTTCTGTCTGGTGATATTCATCCTAACCCAGGCCCTACAGACACTACCCTGAACAATAACACCCCTGTATCTAAACCTGCCAACCCCTCCAAACCACAAAAGCAAGTAAAATTCTGCTCTATCAATGTCAGGAACCTGTAAATAAAGTTCAAGAACTCCATGCTTGGATAGATAACTATACTTCTGACATAGTTACCCTAACTGAAACATGGTTAAAACCACACCATCTGGACAGTAAAATCATCCTTCCTGGATATAATATTCTTAGATTAGATCGACTTAAAAGAAAAGGAAGAGGAATCTCCATACTCTGCTCCAAATGTCTCTCCCAAATCAGTCCCACACTAGACTTACCCTCCTTCTCACCAGCTGAACTCCTACTGAACAACTTCAAACTTAACAGTTTCAACACCATAACTGTCACAGCAATCTATATTCCCCCTGTTGATAATATTAACATACTTGTGAACATCCTACCTCACCTCTCACATACCATCCACAATGAAATAATTATACTGGGAGATGTAAATATTGATTGGCTTGCAATACAAGCTCCCAACAGTACTTCCTGTATAAACCTACATGGGTTTGACCAGCTAATCACAACCCCAACCTACATTAATAAATCTCACTTACCTAGCTCTCTTCTTGACTGGATATTGGTCTCCCACCCTCAAAACTATCATAACTTCCAAACCCTTCCAAATGCCCTCAGTGACCACTGCCCTATAACAGTTGCCAGACGTACTCTCCACCTTACCAAACCTAACAAATTTATTACCACCCACTCACTTTCTCATTTCTGTCCTAACTCCTTTATTCACCAACTCTCCAAAATTAACTGGTCTTACATCACCACTCTTCCTTTAGATTAAGCTGTCCACTCCTTCAGCTCTACATTCCTAAACATTCTTAACTCTCTTGCTCCTGTTGGCACAATTAGAATCAAATCTAATACTGCTTCCTGGCTCACTAAATCTACCAGAACCTTCATGAAAGACCAGGATAGGATTTGGAAAATGTGGACAAAAACTAGGAACCCTTCTCTTCTTCAGAAATATAAATAACTCAGAAATAACATAAAAAAATCATCCATTATGACAAAATAAACTTCTATGCCAATCATCCCTCTATTCTTAAATCAGGCCCAAAGAAATTCTGGAGCTCTATTAAACAGACTGTTCATCTAGGAAACCCTTCCTCTCCTAACCCATGTCCCAGTGCAACACCTGAAGATATAGCCAACAAATTTAACAATCACTTTATAAACTCAATAACCTCTATAATAAATTTTCTCCCCCCCAATACAACACTAGCAGCCCCACAAACTCTATATCTCTTCCAAACTCTCCTAACTCCTTCTCTCTAAAAGAAGTATCAACTAGCTATGTAAAGGCATTACTCTCTAAACTTAAACCTTGCTCCCCATCTGTTGACAAGCTACCCTCTTACTTCCTGCAGATTGCCTCTGAACCTCTTGCCTATCCTGTATCCATCTTAATCAACCAATCCATTTCTGAATACTATGTCTCCACTGTATGGAAGAATTTCTTTACTCTACCCATTCACAAAGGGGGCAACTCCTCAGACATATCCAACTTCAGACCAATTGCCATACTCTCTCCACTCTCAAAAATCCTAGAGAAATGCATTCACAAGCAGGTAATGCATTACCTTCACCAGGAAAACTTTCTCACACCCACACAGCATGGTTGATGTCCCAAGCATAGTACAACTACTACACTCATATCATTCATCAACATAGTCTCCCTAGCTTGTGATAACAATAAACATGTATCATGCCTATTCCTTGACCTTTCTAAAGCCTTTGATGCTGTCTCTCACCCACTCCTTCCAGATAAACTCACTAACTTACATTTCTCTCCCCCTACTATCTCCTGGTTATCCAGCTATCTCTCTATCTGTCAGCAATCAGTTAAATGGCTCTCTGCACTATCCTCCCCTCTCACTACACAAATGGGAGTCCCCCAAGGGTCCATACTTGGACCACTACTCTTTAATATTTTCATCAACTTGCTCTACTCCTCTTGTCCCCAGTCATCTGTTGTGCAATATGCTGATGACTCAACTGTTATAACCACTGCTGACAACCCAACTGACCTCCACTCAACTACCCAGGCATCCTTCCACACCATTGAGACTTGGCATAGTGATAACAAACTAATACTTAATCCAAAAAAACTAAGCTCCTACTCTTCCTTCCTAAAATCATTACCACACTCAAAAGTACATTTACCATCTTATCCTGCAACAACACTATCATCTCAGCTGAATCTAGTACTAAATTGTTAGGTGTTACAATAGATGATCAGCTTAAGTATGATCTCCATATTACTAACTCAGTAAAAAGAACTCATCAGAAAATTGGACACCTTTTCCGTAGCAAGAAATACTTAACTAACATTGCCCGAATAACTCTCTCCCAGGCTTTATTACTCCCAACACTCCTGTACGGCTGCCACATACTCACAAACCTAAATTCTACATTTATTTCCAAGCTTGAAACTACCTATAATAAGATCACCAGATTTGCAGCTAACCAAACCTACAAGTCACACCACTGCTTAGCACTACAGCAACTAGACTGGCTAGAATTCCCTCAGCTGCTCCAACTATACCGACTAGAAATCATCCACTCTATCCTCTATCTACCCTCCTTCTGCACCAGCATCTCCACTATCATATCCAAATATTCCCCTGTTAGGATGCTACTCAGCTCAAATCAAGAATCATTAGACATCTACAAACCCAAAACCAAAATAGGCTGCTTTCTCTATAACTATAACCCAGCTACATCCTGGAACCAACTCCACTTGGAAATAAAATCCCTCCAGCATAGCAAAGGTTTCAAATTAGCCACAAGGAAATACATAAAAACATAGTAGTCTTTCCACTGTAGCCAACCTCACTGAAACCACCATTCTTTCACCTATTTCACCACCTCACTCTTAATGTATCTATAACACTATTCCCCTGCCTTTTCTACCTCTTCTCTTCCTCTATCTCCAACCACTCTTAATTCTTACAGTCTCAAAACAACCTACCTGTCTAGTCTGTCTCCTATACTCTACCTCCCCTACATCTCCTACTAGCCATTCTTACTTTCCTTTCTTGTTTCCAAACTCCTATACAATTAGATCCTACCCACTTTAAATAAGCATCTGCCTAACTATTAACTAATTTTGCTCTGAGCAGCTTAAATAATATTGTAACTAGTCACATTTTCTTCTGCTAATTGTTTAAAACCTTGTTTGTAACAACTCACATACTTGCCTGCCAATTGTTAATACTCTGTATAATTGAATTGCCTGAGGAGCTTTTTTTTCTCTTCAGATCTCTGCTTGTAAGATCCTATAGCTGATTGTTACTATGTTACTAAAATGTAATAAATTGTTTTCTAGTCCTGAGGAGCTTTTCACCACAGGTCTCTGCTGAAAATGAGCCAAAAGCTCAGCCAGACTAACCCAGTTAACAAATGTAAAATAAATAAATAAAATAAATAAATAATGTAGTTTGGAATTTTGTTCCAAAGCGTGGGGAGTCTCTGTGACAGGAATCTATCCCTCCAGCATGTTCTATTTATTGTTGTGGTGAGGTTTAGCTCACTAGAGCGCATGGCTCGCAGTGAGTTGGATTCCTTTAGGTGGAGTATGTCCATCAATTCTGAGTTGGACATGGCTTTGTAAGTCAGGCAGAGATCACCTCTGTTTAAGCGGTATGCCACTGAGTACAGCCGGAGTTTTTTCAGTCGGGCTGCATAGGACATATGTTTGAGGCCAATAATCCTCTTGGTGAGATACTTTTGTGGTCCCTCCAGCTGTTGGAAGTGTCTTATGAGGTACATCCCAAATGGGGCATTGTACTCTATGATGGGTCTGATGAGTGACGAGGAGAGGGGCACTATAACCTCTTTATTTCTAGATGCAAACCCTTTAATAATTAGATGGGCCACATAGAAGGATTTCCTAACTACTTTGGCAATATGATTGTCAAAGGAGAGATTACTATCTACCTGGGTCTACAGATCTCTTATTACCTCTTCTGTATTAAGGCGGCTGCCACCTATGTGGAAATTCATGGGTGTTTTGTTTTTCCCAAACGGGATGACTATACATTTTTTGGCATTTAGCTTGAGGCCATAACTTTGACACCAGGTGTCCATCTCAGTAAGTCCCTTTTGGAGGATGTCCATGTCAGCCGGAGAGTCAATTATGGCTCCCAGTTTGCAGTCATCGGCGAACTTGGTTAGCCATAGTCCTCCTGTGTTTACTTGTACTTCTGAGAAGTATATGCTGAACAATAGGGGCCCCAGGACCAAGCCTTGTGGGACACCACTTGTGACTGGTTTAGAGTTGGACCTGGAGCCTGTTATTCTTACCATGTGAGTTCTGTCTGTAAGCTAGTTGGCAACTCATCTCATGACGTAGGGGTTTATGTTCAAGCTGGTGAGTTTGTCTATAATTCCCAAGTGGGGAATGGTGTTGAAAGCCTTGGCGAGGTCAAGGTAGGCTGTGTGAACAACCTTTCCCTCATCTATGGCCTTGTTAACTGTCTTAAAGAGGTCAACCAGGTTTAGTAGGTATGATCTGCCCTTAACAAAGCCAAACTGGGTTG
Source organism: Protopterus annectens (assembly GCF_019279795.1). NCBI lineage: Eukaryota > Metazoa > Chordata > Ceratodontiformes > Protopteridae > Protopterus > Protopterus annectens. The sequence goes on from NC_056737.1 coordinate 1,230,348,082, forward strand.
GGTCAAGGGTTTGTAGTTTCCCAATGTCTTTGTTAATGAGTTCCATGATGATGGCCTCCATAGCCTTGCAGACCAGGCTAGTCAGACGATAGTTACCAGGGTCAATTATGGCCCTTCCTTTGTGGAGTGGAATAACCATTGCTGTGTGCCATTCTATGGGCACGTAGCCTGTGGAGAGGCTGAGACTGAACTGCGTGTTTAGGTGAGGGGTTAGTTCATTCTGTAGTTCATGCAAAATGCAGCCTGAGACACCATCTGGCCCCACTGATGCTGTGTTTTTGGCTTTTGAAAGGGCTATTTTCACCTGTGCATCTGTGATTTCTGGGACACTACACTTTTCTGGTATCATTGTGGGCCCTTTTGGGGGTGAGAGGGGGGATGAAGTTTGCACTGAATTTATCTGCCAGGATGTTGGCAATATCACTAGGTTCAGTATATTTGTGCTATTTTGCACTAGTTCAGTGCATATCTGCGAGTTGCCACATAGATTCTTAACATAGCTAAAGAAGGCTTTGTGATTATCTTTTGAATTCTTGGCTATTTTTCTTTAGAAGTTAGCCTTGGATGATTTTATTAGGGACCTTAGTTTCTTACTGATACTGATCAGGGATGTCTTTCCTTCTTGGGATTTGCTTTTTTCTGAACTAGTTTCCTCCTTCTATTGTATAGCCTGTTTATGGCAGAGGTCCACAAGACTGGATTCCTTCTCTTAGAGGAGTGAGTCTTGGTTTTGCTAGAGGTGGCACAATCCATGCATCTTTGTAGGTGCTCATAGAGTGCATTTGTAAAGGTTTCTTCATCATGGGCAACGTTATCTTTAGCATGGAGGCTGTAAAACTTAGCGTCTCTGTCTTAAGTAAGGTGAAGTTTGCTTTAGAAAAGTTTATTTTACTGTGGTTTCTTTAGTTGGGGGTGGTGGTGGGGTGTGGACATCCAGAGTGATTAGTTTATGGTCTGATCTAACCAGTGACGGGTTGACATCCGGTGTGGAACACCTGTCATCCATGTTTGTGATGACCAGGTCCAATATGTTTTCACCTCTGGTAGAGAGGTTTAGCAGATGATCCAGGGCATTTGAGTTGATGAATTACAGGAAGCGCTGGGCCTGGGAGTTTGTACTCGAGTAGTTTTCCCAGTTAATGGTAGGGTAATTGAAATCGCCCAATATCAGGGTGTTCGGTAGGACCTTCATGTTTTCCAGTGTCTCCAGAAAGGAGGAGTGGTGGTCCTGGGTCATGGAGGGTTAAAAGAAAAACAGAAGAAAATATTTACCACAAATGTTCAGGACAAGGTGGCCAGTCTTGACACAGAGATCAGTAGTGGGAAAATTCTCTGCTGTCTTTCACTAGATGCTGGTGAGAAAAAACTTTGGAAGTGGCAAATTTGGACCCCATATATCACCATCTGTCTGAAGGAGAATTACTGTACTGCCCTGTACTGCACTGCTGTGTTTGTCCTCCAGTCAATGGACAAAGTTTTAGGAAGAGAAGAATCGATTCTAAGAAGATCTGCACTGGAATGTCATACAGTGAGAGGCACCTCTTCAGGTCAGCCCCCCACGGTTATTTGGACTGGACTGGACTGGTCTCGCCACTGTTAAAGTGGTACTACACTATTCAGGCAGTCTGTACATTTATGCAGTGAAGACACTGAGACAGTTCTGCTGTTATGAGATTAATTTACTGCACATGAGGTTTACATCTAGCGTAACAATGAAAGGTATATACATAGGTTCATAGGTTCATAGGCAGGTACTAGGCTATTGGCCCTAGGGCCTATATAAGCCTAGCCAAAAAGGTACCCCGGCTTTCGCCACCAAAGAAAATGATTTTCCTGTGCCCTTGCCAAGCAGAACCATAGAAGTGATCCCTGGGGTGAATTTCCTATTACCCATCCAATCATCAAGATTTTTCTTGAAGAGTGCTAATGAGGAGCTCTGTTTGACATCAAAACATATTTCAGCTTAGAATAATCAAAGTCTCTCATACAAAATAAAAAGTCCCAATCTTTATAGCGTCTTTTCTGCCTGCATCAGCAATTTTGAGAATTTGCCAGAATGATAAGTCTTTCCTTTCAAGCTGGTCTGCTGACAGTTTGTTTTCCATATTTTAAGCATTCTGTTCCTGAAGAATAACTTATTTTGTCTTTGGCCTAACTTGCATATCATATTGACGAGACACAGCTGCATACAAGAGTTTGTCTTGACCTGCTTGTAGATAATAAATTTCACAAGCTGCATAGTTTATAAGAGATAAAATATTTTACTTCTGATTCTTATTAGCAATGAATGCCAAGCTATATGTTTTTGCCAAGTTAACTGCGTGCACTGTACACACTGAAATGCAGAACATTTATTTTGCATTTTCAGAAAAAAAATCCACTGAAGTCCATTTTAACCTGTTCTTTACTCTCACAAGTACCATCTGCCAGCATAGTACTGCACTTGACCCATGGGATGTGTGATAAATACTGTGATCTACAGAGTATGACTAGATAGGTATGGATTCTAATCTCATTCCAGGCCACTTGGTGTGTGTGTGTCTACATGTGTGTATATCCCCAGCAAAAAAACTGATATTCCCTCATGGGCTATCAACCTGCAATGTGTATGCACTTTTCGGCCCTGTAAGTTGCTGCTGGCTTCCAAACTGCAAATATAACCAAAACGCTCACTCCAGATAAAAGAACAGCGTTTATTCAAATAAAATCTGGAAGCGCTTTTGTCCTGAATTAAAGTTAAAACTGGAACGTCATCAGACAATAAACCATAAGTGAAACGACATTTAAATACTTTAGGAATACATGACATCACTTCTTCATACAATATTAAAGGGGAAAGTATCTAAATCATGTTATAAGTAAAAGTCAAAATTAAAAGGTTCATAAAGTACAATAAAATATACAATTGATAAGACCAGTCACCTTTTCAGTCAAACAGCACCCGGCAAATAAAAATGATATCAAATCCAAGCCACAAAAATTAGAACATAATCAGCAGTAATCAAAATATACATTATATTTTTAATCACTGTTTTTATCTATTCAAAGCCTTTAATTTTAAAAAGCTAGTAATAGATAAACTCTCATTCAAACCAGGCCAATGAATGGAATCTAAGCAGATCTGCCAACTTAGTTCAGCATTTTCTAATAGGTATAGCCATGCATCCCTTCTGAGTGGGGGAGGGGTGAACCGTTTCCAAAACAATAAACTTGAATTTGTGCTCAATTTGTTGTGTAATATGCTTAGCCAAGGCATTAAACTCACAATGATGTCTAATGTTCCTGAGATGCCCTCCAATTCTATTTCTAAGTTTGCACTCATTTTTTCCTACATAAAAAAATGGGTAAAATTTGCATAAGGCACAATAGACCACTTTATCAGTGTTACAACTGAACCTATCCTTAATCCTAAGTCTCGTTCCATTGATACTATTATGTAAGGGCAAAATTTGCAAGAGCCACATTTGTACATATGCTCTACTTGCTGTGATCTACCCTGGTGTTCCAATAAGGTTTTAATGTTGTTCCCTTTTTGAAAAACACAAATAGGTTTGTCCCCTAAAGTCTCTCTTAAATCAGTTTCACCTGTTAAAAGTTTCTAATTCTTCTCCAAAATGTTATTAATGTGATATGCATTAACAGAGAAGGTAGTTAAAAAACAAGATCTAAAAGTATTGTTATCTGCCTTCTCCTTTTGTATCTCTACAAACGGTGGTGTTAAATTTAATTATTCACTGGTATGGATGTTAGAAGTAATATTATCACCACAGCTTTTTTCTGTATTTAGAAGAGGAATAAAATGTCCATTTTCTCTTTGAGAAATAACCTCATTCATAATATCTTCCACTAATTGGTATGGGTAACTTCCTTTTAAGAATATTCCACTTAACTTATGACATTCAATCAAAAAATTGTCTTTGATGGTGACCATTCAGGCTTCTTCTTCTTCTTTCAGCTTTTCCCAGTTAGGGGTCGCCACAGCAGATCATCTGTCTGCTCATGATTGGCAGTGGAGTTTTACAGTGTTGAGTTGCCAGCCCGGCACCCAACCTTCCACAGAAGGCACACACACACACACACACACACACACACACACACACACACACACACACACACACACACACACACACACACACACACACACACACACACTCACACCTAGGGCCAATTTAGAGTGTCCAATCCACCTGCAGCATGTCTTTGGGATGTGGGCAGAAACTGAAGCACCTGGAGGAAACCCACGGGACCACAGGGAGGACATGCAGACTCCACACAGAAGGCACCCCAGCTGAGGATCGAACCGGAGAACCTCTTGCTGTGAGGCAGCAATGCTAACCACTACACCACCGTGGCCATTCAGGCTGCTCTAACAAATTGCCCTTTTAGGACCCTTCTTTTTTGAGTATAAGGGTGGCAGCTTGTAAAATGAGTTTAATGCCTTGGCTAAGCATATTACACAACATACTGAACAGAAATTCAAGTTTATTGTTGTGGAAACGATTCACCTCCCCCACTCAGAGGGGGTGCATGGCCATACCTTTTAGAAAAAGCTGAACTAAGTTGGCAGATCCACTTAGAATCCATTCAATGGCCTGGTTTGAATGAGAGTTTACCTATTACTAGCCTTTTAAAATTAAAGGCTTTGAATAGATAAAAATAGTTATTAAAAGTATAATGTACATTTTGATTATTGCTGATTATTTTCTGCCTAATTTTTGTGCCTTGGATTTGATATCATTTTTATCTGCCAGGTGTTTGACTAAAAGGGTGACTGGTCTTATCAACTGTATATTTTATTGTACTGTATAAACATTTTAATGCTGACTCTTACTTATAACATGATTTAGACACTTTTCCCTTTAATATTGTATGAGGAAGTGATGTCATGTTTTCCTAAAGTATTTGACTGTCGTTTCACTTATGGTATATTGTCTGATAAAGTTCCAGTTTTAACTTTAATTTGGGATGAGAGCGCTTACAAGTTTTATTTGAATAAATGCTGTTCATTTATCAGGAGTAAGTTTTGGTTATTTTTGTGGTTTTTGGATTCTGTTTGAGATTTGGAGTTTTTTTGTGCTCGCCGGATATTTTACTGCTTTGAACAACTTTCACTTTTACGTCCAACCCATGGACATTGTGGATGCTTTATCCCAGTCTTCTACTTCGGCCGGTGACCTCACGGTTTTAATTCACCAGCTGATTGAGAGAATGGATCGGTTGGAGTAATCGACTCTGTCGCAGTTATAAGTTCATCCTATACCGAGCACCCGGGCTACACCTGAAGCTCCAGAGAACATGTTTTGTACGCATGTTACAAACTCATACCATGTTTCCTCTCACAGACCACTAATACGTATGGAAACACAGGTTAGTGGTATCTCAAATGCAAACGATTCACATAGGGATATCGCTAGCAATTCTATAAATGGTTTGAGTGGCTCTTTACTAGACTGGCTTGATAACAATTACTCCCTTAGCCATGGAGCAAGGGAGAATAACGTGGATCACTCTTTTAATAACAATTTCAGTGAGTTTGACCACATTTTGTTAAAAATAAAGAAACTTTAAATGGATAACAATTAAGGAGTGCATCAAAAAAAGAATTGTGCCAAAAGGGTTACGCATGGGGCATTACCCTACTGGCCTTGTTACCAACTCTCAGGTCCACAAAGACCTTATTAGACTTTTTGATCAGTTTGGGCACGAATATATGGACATGGTGGCAAAACATAATGAGGCACAAATAGACATTTTGGGGCAGGAACTTAAGGCTTTGGACAGCAAAATCATACAGGACCCCTTATTTTTCTCTAATAAGTTTGAGTATACCCAAATCTTTCACTCTATTGAAGAGCAAATGGACTCAATAAAGAATAAAAAAAATTTTAAGAGACAAAAAAGACTACAACTCTAATAGTGTATACCCCCCTCACTCTCAAGAGTGGATTTACAACAAAAGGCTGATACACGAGCATGAGTTGGACAACAACTTGGACAGCCATGATTACTCTGACAACTTGGATGAGTTTTCTTTAGGGGAGGAAGAATTTCCCGCTCTGAGAAGATCAGTGAGGATCAGAAATCACCATATTCAGAGGGGCGCAAACTATGGGAGACAGTAGGCACACAATTACCAGCAAGGTACCAACAGAGAGAACAGAGGATTTTACAGGGGATCCTGGAGGGAGAAACGAGGGAGGAATTAACCTGTGAAAGACTGAATTACGAAGGACTCAATAATATGTGTATTGAGACTACTAACTAAATTTTATTACCACCTCTTTCTGTTCATTTTAATAAAGAAGGAGACTTTAAGGTATATAATTTTACCAACACTGATATGTGTCCATTTATGCAATTTATTAGCTAAAGGTTTTACTTATACACCAAACAAACCAGCTAATTTAGTGCATACACTTATAGACTTAAAGCAATATATTAGTAAACTTAATTTGAACATTATATTGCGGTGTTGAAAGCATCATTCATCCATTCAAAATTTCTAGTATGTACAACCCTCCCATTATCCCCATTTTGGACACCTTTGAATGAGTGTGTGAATTAAACATCAGAACAGATTGTGAAAAAAACAAAAGGCACACTACTAAAAATAACTTATGTTCTGAGGAAATAATAGAACTTGAATATCTTACTTCCAACACTAACTTAAGGGTAATGAAACCGGATAAAAGGGGAAGTGTGGTCCTTATGTGGAAAAATGATTCTGTAAAGAAAATGGAAGAGATTTTGGAGGCAAAAGCATATGCTAACAGTTCACTAAATGAACTGAATGGGGCATTCAGAAGAATTAGAGGCTACTTACAAGACCTCCTTATAGATGGCCTTATTGTGGTAGAGAAACACCAATTTCTATTTGTTGAATATCCAATTACCCCTACTATTTTTGGTATACCAAAAATACATAAGGCCACACATCAGCCCCCTTTATGTCCAATTGTGGATGATAGAGGCACCATTACCCACCCGTTGGCTAAATACCTTGACCTGGAAGTTAAAGTCCTGTTAAAAACTGAACCCTTATTGTGCATTGACTCTTGGGATTTTTTGAAAAAGATCAATTCAGTCACTTTTAACAGTTCCTACACTTTCATAACAATAGATGTAAGGGACCTCTATACTGTTATCCCCCATGACTTGGGGATCCAATGGTTTTGTGATTATTTGGTAGATAAAAGGATGTTGCAGGACTGAATTAACATGCTTGAACAATTGTTGGAAATGGTTTTAAACAACAATTTTATTTTGTTTGAAAAGAAATATTATGTCCAAAAAGAAGGTGTAGTGATGGGTGCAGCATGCAGGGGCATGTATGCTAACATTGTGATGTTAGAATGAGTGAAAAGATATCTAAATGGTTCACAGTTCTTTCCATTCTGCCACCTGTACACCCATTTTTTGGACAACATTTTTTTTTGGAATGGACCAAAACAACTAATTAGCCCATTCCTTGAATATATAAAGAGTGTGACTCCTTTTTGAAATTTACACACACTGTCAGTGAAACAGAAATAGCTTATTTGGACATTTTACTTAAAAAGACATTCATAATAATATGTTTGTGTCAGAAATATATCATAAAGAAACATACTCCAACAACTTTTTACATTTTACAAGCTGCCACCCTTACACTCAAAAAATTTGTTAGAGCAGCCTGAATGGTCATCCTTAAAGACAATTTTTTGAATGACCGTCATAAGTTAAGTGGAATGTCCTTAAAAAGAGGTTACCCATACCAATTAGTGGAACATATTATGAATGAGGTTATTTCTAAAAGAGAAAATGGACATTTTATTCCCCTTCTAAATACAGAAACAAGCTGTGGTGATAATCTCACTTCTAACTTCCATACCAGTGAATTATTAGATTTAACACCATCATTTGTAGAGATACACAAGGAGAAGGCAGATAACACTATTTTTAGATCTTGTTTTTAACTACTTTCTATGTTGATGCATATCACATTAAGAACATTTTGGAGAAGAATTGGAAACTTTTAACAGGCAAAACTGATTTAAGAAGGACTTTATAAGACAAACGTATTTGTGGTTTTTGAAAAGGTAACAACATTAAAACCTTATTGGAACACCAGGGTAGATCACAGCAAGTAGGGCATATGTACAAATGTGACTCTTGCAAATTTTGCCCTTACATCTTAGACGCTAATGAAATTACTATCAATGGAATGAGACTTAGGATTAAGGACAGGTTCAGTTGTAACACTGATAAAGTGGTCTATTATGCCTTATGTGCATTTTGTTTTTTATGTAGGAAAAAATGAGCCAAACTTAAAAATAGAATTGGGGAGCATCTCAAGAACATTAGACACTATTGTGAGTTTAATGCCTTGGCTAAGCATATTACACAATTCAATAGTGATTAAATGTGTAATGTACATTTTGATTACTGTTGATTATTTTCTGTCTAATTTTTGCGGCTTGGATTTGATATCATTTTTATTTGTCTGGTAATGTTTGACTGAAAAGGTGACTGGTCTTATCAATTGTATATTTTATTGTACTGTATGAACCTTTTAATGCTGACTTTTACTTATAACATGATTTAGACACGTTCCCCTTTAATATTGTATGAGGAAGTGATGTCATGTATTCCTAAATTATTTAACTGTCATTTCACTTATGATTTATTGTCTGATGAAGTTCCAGTTTTAATTTTATTTCAGGACAAAATCACTTACAAGTTTTATTTGAATAAATGCTGTTCTTTTATCCAGAGTGAGCCTTTTGGTTATTTTTATGGTTTTTGGATTCTGTTGGTGTTTGGCTTCCAAACTGCCTGCTTCTACAAGGCCTGATGATGTCATCCATCCTAAGAGTACCAGCTGCCAGCATAGCATCACACTTAACCTGTTGCATGTACAATAAGTACTGTAAGCTATAATATACAAGACTAGATTGATAGGGGTTCTTATCTCACTCCAGGCCACTTGGTGCATATGTGTGTATGTTCATATAGCATAAATATGATCACATCAGTAACTTAGAAATATGAAGAGTGTGTGCAGGGTTTTATTTGTAGCAGGTGATGTGGGCTCCCAAATGAGTGACCATAACAATGCCTGCTGATGTCATCAAGCATTATATGTCCTAAACTCTTAGTACTAGGAGACATGAGTTGTGTCACATGCATCACTTACTGTGATCTGTAGCATGTACCATTATATAGGTAAGTGTTTTAATCTACATACAGCCAACTTGTGCTATGAGTGTGCCTTGCTATGTCCTTTATGCAGTAATTGGAAGTGATGCTAGCCTCAATGTAGCCATGTTTGTGTGTGTGAGGCTGTTACAGCATTTTACATCATGTTATGGTACCATAGGACATTTGAACATAATTGGCATAATGGCCATACAGCTCTCACAATCCTAGACAATTTTATACCCATAGTTACACGATCAACATCAAAGCCCTGTGGTGAGATGACAGTCACCCAGCCAATCATACAGATGGCATGTGCTGAGGTGCTCTGTTTGCCATTAGGTAGGGTTCTGTTTCAAGGGTGTGCTCAAGTCTGTTAGACAAATCTCTCCCACCAGCATGTATTACTAATGTCACATACTAGGTTAATGACTGTGCAGTAATTGATCCATCTACTATGGCTCATACAGATAGGCAGCAGATACAATCAAGCAGGGTCACACTTTGCCCCATATGCAAGGCACAGATCACCTCTGAGTAGTCTATATGCCATAGGCTACAATGACATTCATTGCAGGTGATCCCTATTGAACACATACTGAAGACGTGAAGTTCCCTTGTGCGGGACCATACTCTTTTGTGTAATTGTCAGTACTGCTTGGAAAGATATATTACCAAATGGACATTGCACTCAGATGTTGGCATGCTGAGGGAAGAGTAGTTGGAGGTTATGATTAAGTTGCTTACAGGTGACTGTGCCCTCAGCTATGCCATATGATTCCTGCCATGCCACTGTATAGACATGGTGATCTCAGGCACATTTGGTATAAACCTATGTTGCCAGGTCTATGTGCTCAGTTCTTTCTCCCCTGAGCATACCGCTCAACTGTCTAGATTTTTGCAGAATGTCCAGATTTTTGGCTCATATTCTTGGTCTGTTCCTCATAAAATTTGTGGTTTTCTGGCAAATCACTGTGATCATCTGAGGATTGAATTCACTAAATAATGACATACATTTGAATTTCAGACGTTGTCATTCAAAAATGTGTGTTAAACCCTGTTACTCTAACAACTTTCTACATTCATAAGAGCAATATTTATAATATGTCCCTATTTTTGGGCTTTGTCCCCCCATTTTGTCAGGCTTTGTCCAGATTTCTTGCACTAAGGAATTGAGAGGTATGTCCCTGAGTATATACATAACATATTGCAACTGATGTGCTACTTACCAGGTAAACAGGTCTTACTGATGGAAATGATACTGCATTTATATTTGCATGGAGTTTATGGCCATTAGTATGTCAACAGGCATATGTTCAGCAATACCTTCTTGCAGGATAGTGACATAACGCAGATACTACGAGTGCTCACAATCTGCAAGCATCAGCCAACATTGTTAGTCACAGACATTCAGTAGTCACATGTATTGTGGTTAAACGGATTCCAAGCAGTAGAGGACACATGACTGAGCCCTGTTTAACATTGCTGCTTACAGATCAGCTATTGGAGGTGGCTGTCCCTATGTTGAGTATATGTGCCATCAATGGGCCACTTAGTGACCCCTACATTGACAGTATCATGGATGCCTAAGTGGGTGGTTTGTAAATGCTGCCTGAGCACGGGATAGATTCAGAAAGCTTGGCTCAGTCTAGGGTGCTGTAAACCCTGCTGTCTCCTCACTCAGATACTTGGTGACTGCCTCAGAAATGTCCACCATGTGTAACAGTCATGATCCCTCTGTCATATATCCAAACTGTGTACAGTCAACTGTGTGTACATCACATATATGTGTGCTGATCAGCTCCATGCTGATTGCCCCTATGGGCATACAGATATGGATACTTAGACAAAGAGGTCTATAGTTATGTTGGTCAGTGGATGCATCACCTCTGTGCAAGGGTATAACAGTTGCCATTTTACACTCAGCTGGTGTGCAGCCAGTGGTTTCAGTATGATTCCAATGTTTTCCAATGGTGTTAGAAATCCTTGTCAGCTCACATGTGGGATGCAGCCTGGAATGTTAGCATGTCCAATAGATACTGTGTATGCTCCACCAAAAAATGTGTGTGTTGTTCACATTCAGTTTTGGATTAGTTAAACACATTTATAGAATTAGTAATAGGTAGCTTTTGTGTATATAGGGTGAAAAATATTTTTACATTTTAAGCAAGGCAGTTTTACTTTTAATACTGATTTTTAGGTGATATAATTAACGTTCTATTGATTGCATAATTGGACATTTATATCCAATTAGGGTGCATATATAATGTGTGTTTTAATGATTGTAAATTTGTCTGATGAAGTTCGGACATAGATCCCTTCGAAAGCGCTAACAATAAAACGTTTTTTATTCATATGCTAGCTTGTGATTGAAGAGGTACCAACATTTTTATACGATTGCTGTCTTGGTTTTGAAGTTGGTTTGTGAATTTTGATCGTGTGTATGCTCCACCGACAGGCCACTTACGAAGTACACGTAAATATGAAAGTTATGGGAAAGGTTGTAGGAATGTCACATGTGGTGGGGACAAGAGACTGTAGTTGATGCAGATAGTGTGGGACTACAGGATAACTATGAGTACAGACCCTTCATATCTGGCATCATTATGTATGAGTTCACCAACATTCTGGGCCTGTACTTTGAGGTTACTAGTGTAACTACACGGTGCATTGTGGTTCTGCTTTGTGTGGGTAGCTAATTTTGTTACTTATTATGTCTGCACAATATCACACCAACACTATGTGCTTCTTTTAGCTGAGGAGGTTGTGCATCCATGTTGGGGGGCATCACCACCCCAACTGTCACACAGCAATGTCCACCTGTTATTGTACAGCCTACTAATGGCAGTTGTCTACCAGTCAGGTTTGCTGTGCCATGAAGAGCCTGTGCCCCTCCTGTCATGTATAGATGCGTTCATGCAGTTGTAATGCTGCTGCTATAATGTATGGGTGTAGAGCTCTGTATACTTGCCTGTCCCATCTGAGGGGGGAGGTGCAATCAAGCTATTCCAACCAGTCCACAGGAGGTAATACTTGATTTGTTGACATATATGTCTGTATTGTCTGCAAGGGGGGATCATGGTGGTAATTCTAAGGAGACTGATCTGTGGCCATATCCCACCAGGGAGGAACTCACATTGGGGGGGCTGTTGTGGTCACCCATATTGGTAAACACATAATGCAATACATTGGTTCCCCGTGTGGGGATGTCACGGCACTGGTCCAGGACATTGTAGGTAAGGACATAGACTAACTTTGGAAAAGTGAGACACAGCGTGACAAAGCAACACAGTGTATAAATATTACACTTCCCTAACATGTTTGCCTGTGCTCTGCGCAGACACCTTGCATGACTCTCTTCCTGCAACATGCTGGAAGTAACTGGAATACTTACTTGCAGTGAGGACATCTAGCATGTAGTGTCAGGCACTGTCCTCAGATCTCTTAGTCTTTTCACATGAAATGCCATGAATGGAGTTAGCATGGATACAAGCACTAACACTGTCATACATCTACTGACACTGGACCAAACACTGTTACTTTTGTTCAAGGCCAAATTGTCCCTTTCAGCTGTAACCAATGGAGTCCATTGGCTCTTACACTAAGCAATGGATGATGGAAATATGACTCACTCCACCTACCATGGCCTGACAAGGTGTTTGACAATATTAGGCCAGCAGGCCTTGCTGGAAACTATGTATGTTATATACAGAGTGTTATGTCAGCTGGTGGATAGGCAAGTGTCTGACAGTCATACTCTGGGCAGATAGCATTGGGAGACCTACACTGCAATGACACCAGTCAACAGTGGAGTTCACAATTCTTCATTATTGGTGTACCCCTTCTAGCCATTCCCTCCATGCAGTCACAGCCACTGTCAGTGAACTCTCACTAACTATATTAGTGGGTCATTGCATATTAGGAGGTGTCACTGAATCCCACCCAGAACCAAGAGTTATCCAGGATGGCCTAAGACACACATTCAGGTGTTGTCTGAGCCACTAACAAATACTAAATGCCAATGACTACACAATACTATCCTTTGGGAAGTCATCCACCTCAGGAAAATATTGTTGTGTCCGCACACCCCACACAGTTGAGCCATTACTCATAGAGTTATGAACACAGAAAGTAATGTAGCCCTTGATTTTCACAGGTCATTAAGATGTGGGGATGCTTTCACTTTTATACAACCTATACAGACTGGTATGGGATGTACATCCCAGAATGTCACTGCTGTACTGAATGAAGCAGTCATCACACCTATCATTGTGTGCAAAGACACCCTTGCCATGTCATTACACAGGCATGTCTTACAACTGTAGTAGCCACACCGGTTCCATGGTACACCAATACACGATGTAGATAACATGTCCTGTGGAGTCCATGTCAAGACTGTACATGTGTAGTCTGTCTCCTAAATGCTTTGGAGGGGATGTGTATGACTCCATACAGGGAGGTGTTAGATCCCACTGTGTACCACCCTTGTATCCATGAGAGGACCAACACATGTTTTACCTGTTGTACACACCTACAACATCACAGTGGTATAAATAATACATGTTGGAGAGACAGGTATGTAACATAGGCAGTACAACCTATATGAAACAGGCCCCCATGCATGTGAAGTGCACATCTGCTGTGACACACATCATGTTCAGGTTACACAATGGGATGCAGGATAAGACAACCATAACTGGTGTCAGATAAATGTATGTACTGGACACAGGATATTTGTAGATGGGTCATCTCCATCATCACATCTTGCAATGTGTTAGTTCCCAAAACCCTGGTAACACTTACCAAGGGTATCAAACCTTTTCACAGATTAGGGATGCATGAGTAGGCTGAATGATGTCATTGTCCATGTTATCCTGTTATACACATGTGGACCTATCGAGGCATGCAGTTATAGTGGTGTACTTTGTTGAAGATATATGTATGCTGTGCTGACATTACATCCTGTAATGCTTTATTGCCACTGTGTATCCATAGGTTATCACAACAGACTCCTGAAATGTAAACATAACCAGGACTGTGACACACCTTTCACTATGTTTGTATAGAGCTTTTACAACATCATACAACATAAGGTACACAAAGGTATGTAGTGTACTAACGATAAATGTCAGCATACAGTATGCATGGCAAACAAAACTGCATTACACAAGTACATTTTAACATAAATAGTCACCCTTTGCAGCAGACACATAGCTTCATTTATCAGCATCAATGGCGAGGATGACAGAGATGTGGCACAGGTATCATCACTTACACAAGGTGTTGTGTAGGAGTGCAGGAGGTCTAGGCTGACCCAAAAGGTTGACAGCATGTGTGTGAGTCAGGAAGGGAAGCAGGTAAAATAGACTGTGGAAAGTTGCTGTGTGAGTCTGTACAAGCTCAGTGCTAGCCCTACATGTGTGTATGTTGGACAGCTTTGAACCGTGCATGGTAGAGCTGACAGCTCACTGTCTCTGGCCCAGAACATGGGAAATGGCTCTGCCAGGAGTTGCACTGGCACCTCCATGCCCATGGTCAGAAGCAGTGCTAGTACCTGATGGTGATTGCTGTCTGCTGGGTCCATGTCCTCCACAGGAACCCCCAGGACCACAAGTCCATGGCCTGCCATGTCTTGGTGTGGACAGCATACGTTCCTCTGTAGCACTGGATGTACTGCCAACACTGGAGTGTGACTATGCATGGCCACATGGACACTCAGCAGATGGGATTGCTGACTTACGTTTACAAGTCCGACACTCAACTCCAACCAGACATTCCAGGACAGACACTGTACATTCCAAGACAGACACTGTCTCAGCCCACCTTCTGTTCACTTCATCAGTGAACTGATCCAAGGTGTCACAAATGTGGTGGAGGCAGTCAAAGATGTCAGCCTGTGCTGTATCCATAACCCTAAGCATGCATCTGTATTTCTGTTCTGAATGTGCCTTTGCCTCCATGATGGCCCAAAATATGTGCCGAATGACCCATGATGTGACAGCTGCAACAGCTGGTGGATGGACAGCAGGTTTTTTACAAGCGCCCCTGTCAATCTGCATGTGTGGAAGCTCACCAGTTCTCTAGTTTTGGCCAGTGCCTACACTCACTGGAGCCATAGTTGCCAGACTTTCCTGTTCAATGTCTCCACCCTCTGACTGTCCCATATCTGTGGCCTCTGGGGACTGGGTATGTGTGGGCATACTGACTGTGTGTGATGACAATGAGGGCAGAAGAGGTATATCAACCTCTGTGACATATTCAACCCCCAAAAATCCCCACCTGTGCCTCACTGTGGCCACCATCATCAGCATTGTCTAAGGACATGCTGACATCAGGTTGTGTACAGGACAAACACCAATCCCCCTGGCCACCTGTGATAAAAAAAGAAAAAGCAGTGTTTCAATACCTGCACTATTATACTCTGTAGTACTATGGTGTAATACAGGTAAAGCTCTATACACTGTCATCACTATTACAGAACCATTAAAATGCAACATCATATACTAGGACATGAGGACATCAGTCTTCCCACTAACAGCTGTAGTTACTTGCAAATAAGAGCTCATTACACTGCAATCTCATCAGCAACAGTGAGGTACACTGTTGACATTTGTGTAAACTGCACAGCTGACACATATGACACTCTGTAATGTCCTGACAATATTGTCACATGTATCAATATGGTCACACCTACAAGGCATAGGTATGAGTCTAACATGTGTACAATCAGAAAATAGGTGTGCAGTTGGCAATCATACTGGCAGTACAGCAATGCAGACAGCAGGCCAGGGATGACAGTTCAGGGATTACATTGCTGTAAACCTACATCTATAACAAAACAGTGTCATGCTTACCAGGAGCAGGATCACTGGATTAATGAATACCTGATGGACCTGTGAAAGGTTGAGGGAGAAGTAATGTTAGTACCTCCACATGTTCCACCACCGCAAGGTAATATGTCCATATATCTCACATGTACATTAGTTACTGTGTTAATTTTTGTATTGGTCAAAATCTGAGCATGACAGTCAAACTACAGTTAAACCCTTCTCCCCCCCTCAAAGAAGAAAGTCTTGGCACCCAGGTAAGACTGTGTGCTCCCTGACACACTGAATGCTACAGTATTGCAATGCTGATCAACCTAAACTTATCTGCATGCTCCTTTGCCATGGAAGCTGTGGCACCCACATCCATGATGTACAGTGTAATGGATGCCTGGAAGCTGTCATGTGTACCTAGGCTGCAGACCCTCCACTGGTGATGGAATGACCCTTAGCTACATCTGTTGCTCTTCTGCATGCAGCATTGATCATGTCTGTTGCGCGGTGTTGAACCTGCTCATATGTCCTCCTCTGATGACCTGTAGCATTCACGTTATCAACAAGGTCAGCCCACAATGCTGCCTGCTGTTTCCTATTTTGCCTCCCCCTGTACAGTAGGAGCTCATGGTGTTGGCAGAGAATTTCCAGTATAATGTCATTCTCCACACCCATGAAAGGTGCAAGGCATCTTGTATATATGTTTACTGAAAGACAACAAAATGGGTACAAATGACAGGATCACATATATGGATGTACACTATGTACACATACGGTAAGAACAGAATGGCTGCCAGTACCCACTGCTTGATCACACATGCCATATTCCACAGTATGCAGACATACTAAGCATGTGGATACAACTAAGATATTAGCTATAGTCAGCTATTCCCATTTGCGCCATGACAGATACGGCTGTATGATCATACACCCAAGACTGGAGTTTATTGTAGTGTGCCTCCTAAGGGCAACCTCTATGATAATATGTTGAAACAATAGTGCTAAACAAATTGCAGTGTGCTGTTGCAGCCACTATAAAGGGACATTCCCAAGAGACTAATGTGCCACATTGAGAAAAAACATTCCTCCCTTGATGTATTGTTGTCTTCTGTAGGTATAATAAATATGGAGATCAATGACATGTCATTATTACAGTTCTAAGAAAGGCTTAATACTGTAATCCCTATTCCCAATAAGTATATTCACACATCTGCATCCTGTTCTAAACATAAAGGTTAGATATCTGATGGCGTGCAAAACTCCTATGTTGATATATGGTGATACTTAAGCTTTTGCAAATGCGTATTCTGTGTGCAGAAAGTCTCATACAGAATGGTTCCCCATAGCTTGCTGTTTGTCTTTTTAACATGCTTCTTATTACAAATTGATTACCTCTTAACCAATCTGTGGTTCTGAAATGCTAATTGCAGCCATCGCAGGTCATCTCTCAGTCGATCATATCTCCGGTCACCTGGTGATGTATGGAAGCTGCCTAATTGTTCATGTCTAGGGTAAACTTCAGGTTCCTTCCAGACAGAATCGGTACTAGTACATGTTGTACAGATGAAAAATGAACTGTCCCTTTCTCAGCACTCTGATACTAAATCATCTCAGTGGCTGTGTCCATCAAAGTTGAAGCACGCTCCACAGGACAGTAGAACTGAGATGGGTGTCTGATGTCAGTCACAGAATTTTACATGATTGCTGTACTACCTGGCTTGTAAAACAGGTGCTTCTGACTGATCTAATACATCAAGGAACAGCATATCTGGGCATGATTTCTTGCAACAGTTTCTTGATGTATATGAATGCTGGGAAATCTTGATGGTATTGTTCTGAAGAAGTCCCTATGAGAGTGATGAAAGTGCTTAACTACTGTGGTTTCATTCAATAAAGGAGTGTATTCTACAGAGGACTTTGCTGTTCTTCCTCCCTTTGGATATAAGGCCTTCATGTAGATTATAAGCCCTTTTTGATATGTTGAGCTGGACATTACTGGGGTGAGGAGACTATGTCATCGCAGTGGGTAGGTCTGTAGTAGTACTTTTACACTGATATGTGTGCTACATGCTGCAGCTGCTGCTGCAGTTAATAGGGACAGGCAGAGAGTGTGAACACTTTGGAGAACAACAATCTGTAAGAGTAACTGTGGGAGCTGTGTCAGCCTTGTTGCAGAGGCAGAGCCAGAGTAATGGTACACACTCCATTCCAATTAAAGCATGTGTTTATGGTAAGTATGTTAGTCAATGGTGTCAGTAACAGAGTAGCAGGAAACATGTTTGTTATGTCCTTGAGCAACATAGGGGGTAAAATTGACATTATGTCCGCCATATGGGCAACTCTCAGGCCATGTGTTACAGTCTGGTCCTCACTTGGAACGTGTATGCTGGCAGTCCTTGTTACAAGCAGGGGCTTCATATGTTTTTGTTAGTACTGCAGCTGTGCTAATCTGCACTGTGAGTATGAACGTATTGTGTGCTGCACTCTGATATTAGTGGGCCTCCTTTGCATCACCTGAGTTAAAATCCTTTGTGAATGCATATTACTGCATGACCTGACACTTTATGTACTTATGGTTTGGTTATAGGGATATGTGAATTGTTTTCCTATCTGCAGGCCTGTCAGTTCAATTATTGAAAAGCAGACATTTCATTTGAGATGCATTGTGTGGATAAAGAGTGCATGACTAAGTTATTAATTGCTGGCTTCAAAATACTGTAATTACATTGCTACACACCACTGGATCTTAACCCAGGACTGTGTGTGGTAAATGAGTTACTGCTGCAGCAGGTGTATTTGCAAGATATGTGTGCACAAATACAGGCTGTGACAAACATTTTTTTACATCCATCAGTATGTACATGCATTTATATGGATGTATTTCTGCACCAGGGTCCCAAATGAACATGTATTTTACCATTAATGCCTTAGCAGGTATATTTCTACATATTGCTGATAAAAGAGCACATTTACTTGTTATCACAAGCCTCACGTGCATCCATTACTATGTGTTTGGCTTTCTAGTGCTGTAGTATTGCACCAGAGCCTAAAATACATTCCCATTTTTCCATTACCTTTTAAGCAAGTTTGCACAATATGGCATGACACGCAGCTTAGCTGAAACATGCCTTATGACTGCAACTGGCAATTACTATGTTTTGTTTAAACCACCTGCTGTAATTAAGAGCAATGTGGTGTAGCATGTTAATGCAGTGATCTGCAGGTGTGATAGTCTTGTGTTCAAAATATGGGACAGGTGTTTATTTTGCGCATATTTAATATAAATGGAAAAGACATATTCAATATAGGTCTATTTAGCTGAGCTAAGTGAAGCTGCGTGATGTGGTGCATCATGCAGCATTGCACTAAAATATAAAGAAAAGAAAATTGGGGAGATAGGAAAGTGGTTAAATGGGGTGCAAGCAGAGGAAAAACAGTGAAAGGCAGGTAGGGATGTGCAGGAAGGGTGTAGGAAAGAACCATAACTATCCATTTCCTGAACAGCAACAACTGTACACTTTGACAGAGTTTGTACATTACTTTATACTCTCACACCCAGAGAGAGGGGTGAGGACAACATAGCTGCATTGTCAAGCCAAATGGACCAAATTAAGTGTGTCCAGTAGACACGTGTGAAATGGAGAGCTAAGTATAGGACGATAATGTTTTTGGGACAGGTGCCCATTTTTTTTTAAGGTGAGAGTGAAATGTTGGGGAAGGGACATAGGTACATATGGGGGAGTTAAGTTTGGTAGGTATGGATGCATTTGCAGACAGACAAGACAACAGACAGGGATGGTGTGTGACACATGAGGGGGTGAACACCTTGGATGGGGAGGGTGTTGTGGAATCTCAGTCCCATGTGCCTTCACAAGGTAGCAGAGCGACTCACATCCCCACTCAATGTACTGTCAGCACTGATGTCTCACTGCTGCAGGGGTGGCACTGGTGGAGGCTGGGTGCTGGGGTGAAGCTGCCCCACCAAGCTGGCCAGCATGCCCTCCATCGAACTCGGGTATTGTCGAAAACTGTGGTACACAATCCTGCACACCAAAACTGTCAGCTCATCACAGATGACAACTTCCCCTCAACCACCACTCCCAGGGGGCACCGGGCCCCGTACCATAGGGCAGAACTACCTGATGCCACAGATGGTACAGTGGCAGTAGAGGGTCCACCACCAGTCTGTCTCCCAGATGTACTGGGACCCAGTGCTATGGCAGGAGGTGGCAAGGTAGGCGGATCAGCTGGAAACAGCCTACCTTGATGCACTGTGGTAAATGAGTTATAGTAATAAGTTAAGGTAGTAATAACCAAACCATTGTTAGTATTAACAGAATGGAACATATTTATTAATCCAAATGCATATTAATGTATATTATGTGTAACATAACATTAAGTAACATAACAGTCATTATGTTAACAGTAAGCTAGTAAGAAGTAAACCATAAGCCCAACAAAACAGTTAGTTTAACAAAATATGTTAATATTGAATCATAATAATACATAACAATAATAAATTACATTTTAACAAAATATAGTTCGCTTAACAAAATATGTTAATGTTAAATTATAATAATAAATAACAATAATAAATAAATGAAGATAAGGGTGGGGAGAGAGAGAGAAAAACATTCTATTAGTGACATTGCCGATGATATCCCTGAAAACAATGGTAACATACTTCTACAGGTCTGTAGTATCAGTTGTGAGTATAGTGACTACAATTCTCCTGTAGCTGATGTAGCAAGTACATACCTCTCAAGCTGATAGCATGGGACAGTATGGGACAAGCAGTAACAAATGCAGATACACAACTACACACAACAGTTTCCCATACTGTGTTCTTATATAACTACCAAGTTGTTCTGTAAATGGATTTGGTGATACATTGCATTCCAGGTAATCATTTATCTGGTAATCATGTGACAGATGGATTAGGCAGTTTTAATTACATTACAAGATATCGTGACACTTGAGAGGCATGTTTATGTACAGTAAGTAAACTAGACAGCTGTCATGCCTTAGTTAGCATGGGAGTAAAACCCAATAGCTGTGACTGCATATATTAACACAGATTTATTTAGGAAACCACAATGCTGCTTAACACTTTATTGTTATTGGTGATAATTCTCTGTAACATCTACACACAATAGCTGCTCATAATGTGGGCTACCTCAAATATATACCTTTTGTTCCAGGAGTGGGAGAAAATGAGAGGATTATGTGACTGAAATTGGCCTGGGGACAACCATGAACCATACTATGAGTTGTGCAGTACATTTCACAGGACACTCCTTTTGCATTCTAGAGCCATTACAGTGTTATACTTGACTACAGTGACAGTAAAACACACATGCAAAAATATTACAACAGATTTATTTAGGATTCCACAATGCTGCTTAACACTTTATTGGTATTGCTGATAATATTTTGTGAAATCCACACACAATATCTGCCCATAGAGTGGCTACCTCACCCATATACCTTTCTTTTCTGGAGTAGGAGGAACAGAGAGCATTATGTGACTGAAGCAGGCATTGAGACAACCTTGGACCATACTATGTGTTGAACAATACATTTCTCAGGCCATTAGTTTTGCAGTCTACAGCAATTACAGTGTTACACTTGACTGCAGCAACCTTACCATAGACATGCAATGCATATAGCTGTACTGCAAGTATGTTATGACACCACAATCCTGCTATACACTGTTTTGCTTACTGTTATTGGTATTGTTTATTGTTTATTGCAATATAGATGTTATTGTTCATTTATTGCACTACAGTTCTAATTGCCCATTTATTGCACTAAAGTTCTAATTGCCCATATATTGCACTACAGTTTTTATTGTCTATTCTTTATTGCAGTATATTTTATTATTCTTTATTGCTTATTGCACTACAGTCAGCATAATAAATCTGTACTTACCACACTCATGGCGCAGCCTGGCCAGGCACCCTGTATGTGCCTGATCATTGCAAATACTCTCAGGTGCAGCTGTTGGGAGAGAAGCACACCATTATGCATACCAGTTTTGCACACATTCAGCTTGCATTTTGGTAAAACAGTGGAAAAATGCCTACATATTTGTGGGCTGCTCCCAGCCCTAGCCTGTTAGACCCAGGTGTCCAAGGTTCACCTCTTTCTCCTCTTCAGGCTGTTATAATGGTGACAACACTGCTCATAAGTGTAGGGGATACCAGTAGCACTTCCTGGCCAACCAATCCCAGGCCTCAGTCTTGCATTCTGAGCCCTGGAAACTGCCCTGCATCAGCCTGGATTCATAATTACGCACTAGGAGCCCAACAAAAACCCGGGATTCCTGAACACCCCATCTCTGTGCCCAAAAGCGAGCATCCTCTCCAACAATGCCTGACATATCAGCAGATAAGCAGACTCAAAAGAATGGTGCAGGATTCCCACCTATTGAGCTTAACATATGCTTTTTTGCACCCTTACACGTCATTGAGCAACACTGAAAAAAACGTGTTGTATTGCTTAGCATTGCACAAACCAGCTAAGTAGAGTTGAACAGCATGAAAACTCACACAACTGAGGTTTTAGTGAAGCTTAGCACTGTGCAAACAGTAGTAGTGATTAGCATGTTTAACAAGTGCTTAGAACCACACAGCACTGCCATATTTCACAATTTTGTTTTTGGATTACACAAAACAGTAAATTAAATTTCAGACATGTTATGACTGCTATGGACTCGAAATCAGGACCTACTAAGCATTAGGCCATAACACTACCCATTTAGCTACCTGAATATTATGAAAACTAGTCTACCTTCACATATACTACTAGGCTGCCTGTTAGTGTTGCTGAGCACTGAGCTACACCATGCAAACAAGCTTAAACATAACCAGAATTAAATAATAAATCACATTCAGTTTCTATTTTTAGATGTCTGGCAGGTGTCAGCTTTGTATGTATGAGTGCTGCTCGGCTTTGCTGCACTCTGTGCCATGCAGCACAAACAGCAATATTAAAAATATAAATAAATAAAAACAAACATTATGGTAATTAATTACATCTGATTTCTATTTTTGGATGTGTAGCAGGTGTTAGCTGTCTATATGTAAGTGCAGCTTGGCATTGCTGCACTCCACACTGCACTGTGAAAACACACAGTGAAAAAAAATGCATCCACAACCATGAAATAGCCTCTACACTTCTCTTTAGATGGATTCAATATCCCTCTTCCTATGATCTCGAGGTAGAACTGTGGCCATGTGCATGGGTACATTCCATATAGGCTCTACACGGAGCCTCCATGGATTTTTTTAAATCCTGGGGTATGTGTATCATTGCTTATTATTACACATTTGTTTTCTAGCTCTTTAAAGAATGCTACAGTTCTTAATAATTAATTAACCAGCTAGCAATGAAATCTTTTTATGGACTATTTAATGGCTCTGTACTTGAACCATTTTATCCTGATGACGTCTTTTGTACGAGATGAAAGTGCTCATTTTATTTTTTCAGGTTGTTTTAATAAATTAATTCTTGGACCATTTCTGGACCCTCATTTGGCATTGATTTTCTTTGGCTTCAAGTTTATCTGGCTAATGCTACACTACTTTGTGTCTTTTCATTGTGAAGATTACTTAGAACTTGTTAAGCCATACTGTAAATGAGGCAGCTCCTTCAGTCTTCTTTGACACATAGTTTCTATATACAATTTCTATGTTTTCCTGCTTCTCATGTGCTGCATTTTCATGATCGGCATATACTTGTTCCTACCTATGAAAAACCCTTTTTATTCATTATTCACTATTTATGTTTGAATACTTATGTGTGCTAAACATTTTGTTTTTAATAAAATGTTTTATGTAAAATTGTCAGGCAGTTGCCCCTTCCTATACATGCTAGAAACAAGCATACTAATGACAAATGCATCAAATATCATTCCAATAATGGACAAGATGTCTAGCAGAATACTACAGAGGTTTCAGCCTGAAGTGCAAATGAATTTCATTCTGTATTTCTAAATTTGATTTTGTCAGTTTAGATTTGCAAATGGTGAGTCTGCACAGGTTATGTAGAATGTACACATGCTTAATATGCATATTAATCATTAATAAATGAGCATCAAGCACTTTAACCAATCCAGGAGTATCTATTCTATGAAATTAAAATAAAAAAATAAATTACAGATTCAATGTAGTGATCTATTAATTTAGCAGTTGATAAAGCTCTAACTACATCCTAGAGACCTGAGTTTGACTAATGGCTTGGGTGTTGGAAGCGCCAAATATAGAAGGGTGGAAATGAGTGGCCAATCTGGTAGACCAAGGACCTGAGCTTTGTCCAGCAAAATGAGTGATCATTGTCCTGTGCGGCACATATATGGAAACATACACATTGTAGGATAGCATAGTAAAGTCTTTAACAGTGATGTTGATGTTTTTGTGAGCCACCAGGGGAGTGGGCTAGAGCATAACAAGAAGAATCCTTGAAGGTTTCCAGAATTGACTCTGTCACCACCTCTCATCTCTAAAAGATCTGATAGGCCCTGTGAGGAATGACTGGGCCAATAGAATACAGCAAGCTGACAATCTCCAGGCAGCTGGGAAAATTAAAAAAAAATAAAATTAAAAAGCACTTGATAGTCATAACTGAAATATACATGTCAAATTATTTACACCATTCAATTAAAATTGGTAGCTAAGTCAGTGGTGAGTTTGTCTCACTTCTGTTTTGACATAATGAGCATGCTATAAGAAACATGCATCTATCTCTCTCATTCTATCTCTGTTTATATATACATATCTATATCAACAGACACACAGAAATACACACACACACACACACACACACACACACACACACACACACACACACACACACACACACACACACACACACACACACACACACACACGCACACACACCCTCTGTCCAAGTTGTGCTAGCCCTAACCCTGTCCATAACCATAACTGAATACCTTACTTTTAAAATAAATCCCGGGATTCAATAAAGTCCTTGCAGGCTCCATGTAGAGCCTACACAGAATGTATCCATGTAGTCATCCATGGTTCCCCCTCAGCAGAGTGCCATACATATTAATTATGGTCCGTCCCTAAGGGAGGTCACAACAACATGGATACTGAATCTGTGCAAGACTCACAGCACAGCCGCACATCTTTTGGCCCATCCACCTTGGCTGAAAGGTGTACAAGATGTCATTAAATTGCAATTTATTTTTTTTATATTTATTTGCTTGTTTACATGGTGTGGTGCATTGCTTAGCTATGCTTAGCTTTGTGCACATATTCATCAGACAACTGCTAGACATATAAAAATAGAAGCCAGATGCATTCAATGTTAATAAATTATTTTTATTTATTTATTTTTTTTATTTCTTGCATGTTTGCGTGATGCAGTGCATTGCTTAGCTAGGTGTAGCACAGCATACTTAAGCAACAGATATCTGCTAGACAGCAAAAAATAGAAGCCAGATGTATTCTATTGTTGTAGGTCTACTGTGCTTAGCAATATGCTAACCCGTGCAGCAAAGCTGCAATACTCTTACAGGCACATTCCCAGTATAACTAAAGGTATTCAAGTTCCCTTCACTATCCCAGCAGCTAGATAGGTTGAGTCATGACCTACAGTGCAGTAGGTCCTGGGTTTGAGTCCTGGCTAGTAATGCTTTGTACATATAGTGCTGTGAAACTGTGTCAGGTGACTGAAACATCAGTTGAATTTGAATAAATAATTGTTACATTTAGAAACAGAAAAGTTGCACGATGCTAAGCAGCACTTAAACATGGTGAATGGTCTTTTCCAGTGTGTGCATTTCTAAGCTTCACTTAAATATGGGTTGTGCGAGTTTATGTGATACTAAATGAAGCAGTACTTTTATGAAAATTACAGTATGACGTGCAAGGGTGGAAATGCAGCCTATATAAAGGCCAATAGGTGGGAATTTCACATCATTCCCTGGAGCCTGACCTTGACTGTGGGTATGGCTGCTGGAGTTGGAGAGGGATCAAGTTTTAGGGCACAAAAGTAGGGTTTGCAGGAGTCCAAGGTTTTTATTTGACTCCTGGTAGAGATATGGACTCCGGCTGCTGCAAGGTGACTATGAGGACTTAGAGTGCAAGTCTAAGGCCTGGCATCATTTGGACAGGGACCTAACCAGTGCAATCGGTATCCCCTCACATGGGCGAGCAGTGTCATCACCACTATGATGACCTGAAACATAGGAAGAGGATAACCTTGGTCACCTGAGTCCAAGATGCTAGGGATGGGTGCATCCCACAGATATGTAAGTATGTTTTCCAGTAATTTATAAATATACAACTAATGAATCTGTGTAAAATTGGTATGGATAATGGTTTGTTTCTCTTACCACAGCTGCAGAAGAGAGAACTCACAAAGTACAGTCCCATGCTGGGCATTTGGCTATGATGAGTCAAGCATGTGCTAAGTAAGAAAATCGCCAAAGTAATAACTTAATGCATAACTTAATAATACAGTAAAGTGAATAGAGATTTTGCAGTCCTAACAGTCAGATATGAAATGCCTGGGGCATCCTACATCTTTACTAATGTGTCAGTACATATCTGAAATGGTAAAGCAAGTAAGCATGCAGTACAGTGTAACATAGCTTCCAACCATCAGTTAATGTGGTCTACCCAGATTAAGAGTCACTGTTCTGGTCTGCTCATTGTCTGAAAATATGCTCTAAGTTGCCCTCAATAAATGGACAGTGTATATGGGTAAATTAACTGAATTCCTGGACAGCTATCCATGTATCTAAATGCCAGATTTGAAGCAACATTATCAATAAAGTGTAAAAGGAGATGGTGTTTCTCAAATAAAGTGTTCAGTATTCCTGTATTCACTGCATGTGTGCTCTAATCCAACACCAGTCAACTGTTGCATGTGAACTACTAAATAATGTACCAACAAATGTCAAAATAAATGTAGTGCAATACCCAGAATAAGGTTCAAGCTTGTGATCTGCTCATTATGTCTGAAATATGCTGTAGATTGCACTCAGTAAATGAACAGGGTATATGGGCAAGTTAACAGAGGTCCTAGATAGCCATACATGTGTCTAAATGCCAGATTTAAAGCAACAATATCAATAAAAATTTTTAAAAGGTGCTTTGATAAAAAATTATTTCATATAAAGTGTTTGGTGTCCCTGTATTCATTGCATGTGAGTTCTAACCTGACATCAGTCAACTGTGATATATAAAGTACTAAATAATGCACCAACAAATGTCAGAAATAAATTGATGCCCATATTAAGGTTCAAGCTTGTGTTCTGCACTTTTTGTCTGAAATATGCTGTAGATTGCACTCAGTAAATGAACAGGGTATACAGGTAAGTTAACAGAGGTCCTAGACAGCCATGCATGTGTGTAAATGCCAGATTTGGAGTGACGTTAACCAATAAAGTGTAAAAGGAGATGGTGCTTTGATAATTACTTTTTCAAATAAAGTGGTCAGTATTCCTGTAGTCACTGTTTGTGGGCTCTAATCTGACACTAGATACAGCTATGCATGTGTGTAAATGTACGATTTCACTCAACATGAATCAATAAAAGTTTTGAAGGAGATGAGGCTTTGATAATTCATTATTTTCAAATAAAGTGCTCAATATTCCTGTAGTCACTGCTTGTGGGTTCTAATCCCACAGCAGCCAACTGAGAAATGACTAGCTGTCTAGTGTAATTAGTGTACATAAACATACCTCTCAACTGTCATGATTTTTGCAGAGTATAATGACTACTGCCCCATATGTCTGGTCCTTTGATATGCAGATATATAACATTACTTGGAATGCAATTTAATGGCAAATCTGCAATCATAACACCTTGCTACTAATGTATGAGCCACTATGTAAAAGTGTTCCCTGTTGATGTGCCTTTGTACCACCATTTGGTATGGCTTGGCCCATAATGTCCGATGCTAACAGGTTAAGAGCTATGTATGTGCAACATCATTTATACAATATAAGTAGTCAGTGTTCCAACAAGTGAAATCTAACATATCTAGAAGTATGTAACAGTAGTCTGTTTAGTTATATTATCTGTGAAGTTATTAATGTTCTTTATTTTCTGTCTCGCCCCACCCCTTCTCTTCTTTATTAATTATACTTATCATTATGATTTGATATTAGTATATTATTTGTAATTACCTCTTTTGTTGGCCCTATTTATAATTTAATATTGCTTTGCTTTTAAAATACTTTCATTTACATTATTTATTGTTGTGTTTTTCATTATTTTCCTTTCTATTTCTTTTCATTACTCATTTTTTGGCACTTACGTGTTATCGCAACCACACTGAATCTTAGGTCTGTTTAGATAAGTGTTAGGTTCCCTTGCAACCATGGCCCTGACTTGATAACTTTACTGCTTTTCTGCTGGCCTGCTAACAGTTTTTTGTGTATTTCCACTATGAGCCATATAAGCACTTAGGAATGACCCTGGAGTTGCTCTGCTTCTGAAGGGTAACAATGTAATGGCCCTTAAACTGTGTTTGCGGGTACATATGCATGCCCTTTTGGCAAGTAGATGACAGTTCTGCATCGATACCTCTCAACTGTCCATATTATCATGGAATGGGCACATTTTTGCCTCATATTTTTGGTCTGTTCCTAATAAAATGTGAGTGGTTTTCTGGATTTTTGGGAAAAATCAGTGAGGAATGATTTCACTAAATACTGACAGGTATATTGACTTTTGCAATTTATTTCCTTCATAAAAAAACAAGGTAACAGTAAACCTTTCATTGCTCTCATCAACATGGAAAGTTGCTACAATTTTTAAAATTGGTCCCTATTTTCAGGGCTTTGTCCAGATTTTTTGTGTTACGAGGTTAATTGCTATGTACACGTCCTGCAATGATAACAAAACATTATATCCAAAACACCATTTACAGAGCAACACCTCAAAATACATGAATGTTATTCTTAAGGCTGTGGTCCTTAACATCAGGATTTAAGCACTGCTTGAATAAATCATGTGGTACTCAATGTAAACTCGAATAAGGGGATTAGAAGATGACCATTTTTCTCTGTGAATCTATTCTGCTTATTTGTACATACAAAGTCTCCAGTAAAGTTGTTTTACAGATAAGAAGTCATTTCAGTTTCACTGTCATTCTTACTACAGATTTGGGTACCTACATTACCTGTGATCTGTTCATTGCGGCTTGAAAGCAGAGCATGTAGAGCCGTGACATGTTTGCAATGTGGTTGCGATAATAGGTACGTCCCCATTTTTTTTTCTATTCCATTACGCATTATTTTTTCTATTATGTTACTAATTATATTTGTTTGTTTATGTTTATTTTACCTTGTGTTTATATTTAATTTACCACAGAGCAACAAGGTAGGCCAGTTCCAGGTGATCCACCTACCTTGGCTCCCCCGGTGGTGAATCGGCACCAGCACATCTGGGCCACAGCCTGGTGGCACCCCCCTTTGCTGCCCCTGCACTTCCTGCTCCATTGTGTAGTTCCATCCCACAGGCTGGAGGTGGCCCCCCCCCTCTGTTAGTGGAAGAGGAGGGTGTACCTATGTCATCCACGATGAACTGCGAGGCATGATGCATGGGCTGCTGCACCAAACTGTTGGGGCATACCTTTGCCAGATGGAGAGCATGCTGTCCATCCTGGTATGGCAGCCTCATCCCAGGCACCAGTGTTGACCACTGTCTCCACAAGAGCAGCAATGGTGCAGTGCTGACAGTTCCATCTGTGAGGACTTGAGTCACATTGATATTGTGTCTGACAACCATGGGACTGGGATTCCACAACACCCCCAACCAAGGTGTTCACCCCCCTCTTGTGTCACACACCAACCCTGTCTACTGTCTTGTTTATCTTGTCTGTCTGTAAAAGCTTCCTCACCTTCCCAACTTACCTCCCCCACATATACCTATGTCCCTTCCCCAACATTCCATTCTCACCTTAAAAAAAATGGACACCTGCCCCCCCTCCAAAAAAAAAAACAAACAAAAAAAAAAACTATTGTCTCATACATAGCTCTCCATTTCGCACACTTGTCCCACTGGACACACTTAATTGGATCCAACTGGCTTGACAATGCACTTATGTTGTCCTCACCCCTCTCTCTGGGGGTGACAGTCCAAATTCAGCTAACAAATCTATTAAAGTGCACAGTTTTTGCTGTACAAGAAATAGATAGCTATGGTTGTTTCCTATACCCTTCCTCCACATACCTACCTACATTTCCCTAAGTTTCTCTCCCTGCTTGCACCCCATTTCACCACTGTCCCTATTTTCCAATTTTTCTTTACTTTAAATAATTTTTGCATGATGCTGCACAATGCATAGCATCGCTAAGCTAAGTTAAATGGTACTATATTAATATATGTATGTGAAAAAATAGTAATCGCATTCAAAAATTACACCTGCTCCCTATTTCAAACCCAGGACCATTCCACGTGCAGAACACTACATCAACCTGTCAAGCCACACAGCTGTTAATTAACACAGGTGTTTTAAGCAAAACATAGTAATGCTAAAGTTCCCATCATTAAACGTGTTTAAGCCATGGAGCACATCACACCACATCATGTAAATCAGCTATGAGATTAATAGAAAAATAGGAGTGCAACTGGGACTCTGGAAGAGAAATACATCACTATAAAGCCATACACATAAGAATAGATGTAAGTGAGGCATCTATCAGCAGGTGACTGCATAATTATATTTACAACATGTAAAAATACACCTGCCGCATGAGTAATGGAACAATAGGAGTGTAACTGTGTCTCTGGTAGAGAAATACATCACTATAGTGCCACACACATAATAATATATGTTAGTGAGGTATGTAACAGCAGGCAAGTGTGCAATTATATGTACAACATGTAAAAATACACCTGTGATAACAGTGACTCAGGAGCTCCATTTGTTAAATGCTGTGAAAAATATTAATTTTTGGCCACATGGTCCTGGGTTCAAATACAGCTGTGTCTAGTAATTAAAATACATGTATGTGTAGATCACCAGTATACATTCTGATATGTATGACTGTCTCACCTATTTATCCACCCAAAGCTCTACAGCTTGAATGTCTGCTTCTAAATAATAGCAGTCAAAGGCCTACAGATAGGACCACATGTAAACTATTCCTATTACAACACTAGAATGTGCATAGATTTTCAGGTCATACATCAGTATGAACTCCCAGAGGATTTTGAAGTATGTAATTCAAACGAAGCCCAGTCATAGCACACTGCAGCCCACAATAGTTTGCTAGTGATATTACAGACAACCACAGCAGCACAGGTTGCATACATATATAGAGCTTGTACTAGAAGCAATGGTTGCCAGCACACATGTTCCAGATAACTACCATGACATTGCACATAATTTGGCAGCTGTCTGACTGGTTGAATTATGGTTAATATATTCCCCTACCTTGTTCTGGAATACAGCAAGCATGTTTCCTTTACTCTGTTAATGATACCTTTGGCTAACATACTTACCTTAAGCACATACATTACTTTCCAGTATGATGGGTTCCTTTAATCAGGCTCTGGCTGTAAACCAAGGCTGCCACAGATCACACAGTTACTCTTAAGTGTTGTTGTATTTCATATTCTGCAACCTCTATAACTATGCCTATTCCCTGCAACAGCTTCAGCCCGTAGCACACATCTGTATGTAACAAGTAGCTGCTACAAACAATCTCTCTGTGCTGACATAATCCCTACCCCAGTAATTTCCAACCCAAAATGTGAGGAACGATGATGGAGTCTACATTGAGGCCTTATATATTGTTGACTGGTTGCATAGGATTGGCTGATTATATTGCAAACCAGCTGTGTATGCAGCATGTGGCATTTCTGAACCACAGATTGGTTCAGAGGCAATCACCTGCTAATGAGACCCATCTTAAAAAGGCAAACACCTAGCTAGGGGAACCATTGTGTATGAGAGTTAGTTTGTATGGTTAACTCATTCACACAGTACTCATATAGCTGTATCTTTCAACAGAGGGGTTTTGTACTCCATCAGGCATGTAACCATTTTGTTTTCAACATGATGCCCATGATTTAATATACTTAGGGGGAATAGGGATTACATGAGTAAGCCTTTCTTAGAAATGTAATGATGACATGCCAGTGATCTCCAGGTGTGTTACACCTATAGAGGATGTAGAGTACAGCAAGGGTATAATGCTCTGTATTAACTAGGTACCCAGGTCTCCTGGATACTTCCTTTGTTAATAGTTATAGTAGTACCCTGCTATTTGGTTGGCAGTGTTATTTATACATATGTTATAAGTGGGGGTTTCCCTGCTATGGGGCACACTACAATTGACTCCTGTGTTTGTTGTGTGATCATATGTGAGTATCTGTCATGTCAAAAACATCAGTGTGTCATTATTGCTATTATCCTAGTTGCTTCCACTACCTTTGTATGTTTGTCACACTGTTGATTAAGAGATATATAATCAAGCAGGGAATACCAATAGGCTTCCTTTACTGCTGTATCTCTACATACTGTATTCCCACATGTGTTTTCCTGACATGTTCTCATTAATTTGTATTTCAAGAGATATCATTCATGCCAGACCCTGTCCACCTTTCACTGAGGCAGAAAGCGGCCTCATTATCGAGGCCTTCAGACACCACCAAGTCCTGCTGTCCAGATGGAGGGCAAATAAACAAGAGCATACAGCCTTGTGGGATGAACTGATGCCCAACATTAATAATGTGGGTCGCCAGAATTGCACACATGAGCAGGTGCGACACCATGCCACTGACATGATCAACTTGACACACAGACATGCAGCAGATGTGGCCAGGGATCGTCAGGTCACTGGTGGTGGGCCTGCAGCAGAACAACCTCTGTCAGCCACTGAGGAATTCCTCTCGAACCTTGCAACACAGGACAACTCCCAGACATCTATCACTCCATATGTCGTAGATGTAGGTGCAACTGTTTCCACAAAAGATGAGCATCCAGGTATGCTTAGTTGGGTCAGCATTGGAATACTGTAGCAGTCTGGGTGTCAGGGTGCACATAGTGTTATATGTGTGTGTCAGGTGTTTTGGGGAAAAAGGTTAGCTGCAGTTTTAAACTCATGCACAGTTTGTAACCCACATGCCTGTTAACATAGCAGCTAATGTAAATGTTTGATATTTAGATGTATTAGCCCTGTTATACCGTCATATGTGCTGCTGTGTACATTACCTGTCACTCACATTTTTCCAGGACCATCAGGAATAGGAAGAGCCCGTGCTCCTGCTGCTGGTCAGCAGAAAACTGTTTTGTCAGACATGTAGGTTGAGTTCACTGTACTCACTCAGATATTTTCTGACTGTACACAGTATAGGCTCATACATATGCCTTGTACGTATGACCACAGTGATTGATTTGACAGTATTGTCAAGACATTACAGATTGCCATAACTGTTAACTGTGCAAAGTTTTGCAGAATGTCAACAGTGTACAACATTTATGTTTTGCTCATGAGATTCCTGTTTGAAGAACATTTATTTCCAAATTATTACAGATGAGGGTTAGAAAATAATGTCCTCATGTCCTACTGTTTGAGGCTGTGGGTTATACATGTGTGTAATAGTGACAGCAGTGTATACAGCTTAACATATACTGCTACAAAGTACTGCAGAGCATAGCAGCACAGGTATTAATGTAATGCTTTTCCCTTTTTTTGACTGGTGACCAGGGAGATTGGTCTCTGTCCCCTTGATGACCTGATGTCAGTGTCTCTTCAGACTCTAATTATGATGATGATGGGCAAAGTGAGACAGAGCTGGGGGTTGCAGGGGCTGAATTTGACACAGAAGTTGACATCCCTCATCCACCCTCATTATCACAGTATTCAGCCAGCATGCCTGCACATACCCACTCCCCTGTGGCCACAGATATTGGACAGTCAGAGGATGGGGACATTGAACAGAGAAGTGTGGCTACTGCGACTGATGTGACCGTTGATGCTGGCCATAGCCAAACAGTTGGCGAGGTTCACCCAGGTGGATTGATAGGGGTGCCTGTAGGAGGCCTACTGTTCCTCCATTACCTGTTGCAGGTGTCTCATCTTGTGTTACTTGGCATATATTTAGGGCCATCATGGAGGCACAGGCATGTCCAGATATGAACTCCAGATGAATGTTCAGGGTTATAGATGCAGCACAGTCTGACATCCGTGACTGTCTCCACCAGATTGCTAATACCCTGGATTAGTTCACTGATGCAGTGGAAAGACATTGTTCTGAGACAAATCGCACACTATCTCTCTTGGAACGCATGTTGTCTGTGATGGAATATCTAGTTGGAGTTGAGCATCGGCCTCATGGATGTAGGTCAGCAACTGCATCTGCGGAGAGTCAACATGGCAGTGCACAATTGCGCTCCTGTAGTAGCAGTACATACAGCCCTCCAGAGGGAAGTGTGCTGTCCGCACCAAGATGTGGCAGGCTATGGGCTCATTGTCCTGGGTGTTCCCATGGAGGACATGTTACCAGCAGACAGCAGTCATCCTCATGTAGTAGCATGGCATCTGACCTTGTATGTGGCGGCGCCAGTGCAACTTGTGGCAGAGCCAGTTCACATGTTTGGGGGCAGAGATGATGAATGTCAGCTCTACCATGTACGGCTCACAGCTGTCCAACATACAGACATGCAGAGCTAGCACTGAATTTGGCTGTGTACACTCAGAGACTCACATCCCACTGTCACATTCAGGTCACCTACAGACACACACGCCACATTTCCATGGTCCATTCTGCCTGCAACCCTTCCTGACTCACACACAAGCTTGCCAACTTATTGGGTCATCCTAGGCCTCCTGCACCTGTCACATGACACCCTGTGC
This sequence comes from Protopterus annectens, assembly GCF_019279795.1. Lineage (NCBI taxonomy): Eukaryota > Metazoa > Chordata > Ceratodontiformes > Protopteridae > Protopterus > Protopterus annectens. Next base: position 1,230,382,924 of record NC_056737.1, read on the forward strand.
AAGTGATGATACCCATGCCACATTCCTCTCATCTCGCTCATGGATGCAGGGGAAATAAAGCTATGTGTCTGATGTACAGGATGACTATCTATATTAATATGAATTTGTTTCATCCAATGTTGCTTTTGACATGCTACTTGTACTGTTTGTTTTCAGAATTTGTACATTGCCATTTATAAAGACTATACCATAATAATATGTGTGCATTATGATGGATGCTGTTGTAATGGTTGTGTAGTCACACAATGGCAGGTGTCACATGGAAATGCGTATGCCTCACTTTCAGGATTGTGTAGGATACACCTATGGTTACACATCTACAATCAACCCATCAACATCAGAGCACAGAACTAAATATCAACATAAGAGACACATGTTGTCAGAAAGGTAATACAGTATATGTTCCGGGGGTTGATTGGTTCATGTGTGTTTAATATGCTAATGAACACAAGGGCTCATTTAAGCCTAGCCATGTATCCCTAAACACTGTCAATGCCACTAAAGCTGTCTGGTCCTGCACAGAACACTGCCAAATACTGGAGGGGAAAGTAATATGTACACTCTGTAAAGTTAAGGATGATGTATTTAGGCAGTTATTCTAAAGTTACACACTACTCAAGCAATGCATACTGGGAAAGAACAATTGCCTTATGAAGAAAGCTGAAAACAGGGGAGTCACCTGAATTGGTGCTGCCTGGCTACTACTACTGCTGGTCCCAACATGGCCTCACTGTGGTGAGATACAAAGCTCCTATTCTTTGTCTTTCAGCAGAAGCAAAATGTTAGCACCAAGCTTAAGATATGAAGTGGGCCACAGCCTGTTTGTTTATCCACAAACGTGTCACACATTATGCAAACCTCTGTAGGCTTGTTGTATCTTTTTCCAGGTAGATGTCTTAATTAGCAACCAGACCAATCATTTGATGTTTGCATGTATTATGCCTTGGGTTCCGAGGCTCATAGCATTGGACTAGGGTACCAACTTGATGGTGATTAGGAGCACAGCTGCTGCATCACAATATAAGGTTAAGTCTCAGGTGACATAGATGTCCAAGGTTGCTCTATCAAGCTCCACAGCAGCAGTGATCCATGTTAGGTGACAGTTTCACAGCAATTCATGCAGTCTGTCTTTCAATAGCATATGGGCTGTGATCTGCGTGATATGGATGTGAGGCCTACTGCAGATGGGTCGCCACCTTTGGACAATATCTGCATCCTTCCCACATGTCCTAGGTATGTTATACTGTACATTTATGTTTCCAGAACACTAAACTGTGTTCCCATATCATTTCACACAACATACATTTGCTATCTGATTGTTTGACAGACACTGCAGACTTGCAAGGTTAAAGTAATGAGAGCAAAGTTGGCAGGTTTTCTGGGCATGCACGGACATGCACATCTTCACTGCAAGGAATGCCTACAGAGATTATGTTTTAGGCTATGAACCCCAAGGATGTAGCAGCATTACCCTTACTTTGCTGGAGTTGTACATTGTCACATTTGTAAGCATGCTCTTGCAACCATGCCTAATAACAGGATTATGATTCAGTCAATTTCCACAAGCCTGGCAAAGCAGTGTACTCAATCTACTATGTTATCCCACACTGTCAGGTACTGTATTACCTTAAGCTGACACCATAAATGTAAGAACATGTTACATGTAAGCATCTGTCAGGCCACTGCCTAATCATGGCCTGTTGTGACGTATACACAAACAATAATGTATTGTTAATGGCATTATGCCTGAGAGATTTAGACAGCATCCCCAAACCTCTACTCCTACTCCACACAAACACAATGTGTATGAGCTGCATCTACATTAAAAAATATGAATCCATGCTGTCTCACACCTGACAGTACACATGACAATGAGTGGTCTGTCAACATACCCACCTCACCTCCTACTCCACCCAAACCCACATCACACATACCTACATATGTGGAGGTCCATGCCAGAAACATACCTAATCACCAGAGGCACAAACAGAAACACAAGCATGCTATACATCATACTACCTTTTCAGAACACAGTACACATAATAACTAATGCACCACTGTCTCACTGATCAAACCCTTACCACAAAACACAAATTCACACATATTACTCACATTGATGTCCCCTAACTAGGCTAGATAAGGTAAAGGTCATGGTCAGCTGTCTGTGAGGTGCCAGGATATGACATATCACACATACTGTCAAATCTGTCAACAACAGGTACTGTTATAATTGCATCATAGTTCCTGTGGTTGTGTAAGACATGAGATGTGCCTCTCTGGACTGTGTGACGACAGACATGTCTGAGCTCTTGCACTATGTATCTCAGCCAGGTAGGTCCTTGGCCTACATCTGCATTTTACCTTCAGCTAAGATGATGTCTCAATCCAAACAGAACACGATTGACTTCAATAATAGACTTATCATCTGGTCTCAGTCTAAGTGGATCCACTATCTGTCAGCCTAGGATGACATGCTTAACAGACCTTGATGCTTTGCCACAGATGGTCTTCATCTGTCACCCCTGCAATTTCAGATACTGGCCAAAGCTACTGACACCCCCATAATAGCCTTTTTAGGTGGTGCCTCAAGGACAAATTTTCCAATGTAAATACCCCATGTACAAAAACCTCTAGGTTATCCTGCTAAATGCTAGGAGTGTCAACAGAAAACTGCACTCACTGAAAGCTGTCCTCATCTTGGAACACACAGACCTTTATGCAGTCACAGACACCTGGTTCAAGGCTGTGGAGAGCACCACAGCTATAAAAGGCTACATTTCCTTCCACACATGCAGACCTCAAACTGAAAGTATGCATACTAATTGTGGCGGTGTATAAATATTCATTAAGAATACATACACACCCACATGGGTTACACAGTATGATTCCATGGATACACTTCCGGTGCTATTGACTGTTTGAGGGGCACCTATTCAAGTCATTGCCAGTTACAGGAGCCCCTCTATGAATCAGGGCTCCCACTCTGCTTATTTGGATCTACATGACTCTGTGAAGATACATCTGGAAACCATGGTTTGGGGTGACTTTTACTAGCCACCGACTGGGTAGATTAGTTGTGCTCAAACTCATTTACCCAAAGGTTACTTGACTTAATTATTTCCAATGCCCTGGACCAGCTGGTTGACATCCCAAAAGAGAGGCTAACATACTTGATTGGGTGCTTACCAATATGGACAACCACTGTAGCACCCGCACTGTGAGGTCCTCCCTGTTGACAGCTGGCCTCAAAATGGTGTTATTCAAAGTAGGTATCACACCTGGGACCCCCATGCAGCAAATACACTAAAGACATTCACCAATCAAGATTATAACCCCTATGGTTGTTATGAATAGCTTCACTGCACCTCCTCCCACAGATGTAACTGGCAACTATACTGAGCTCTACACCAATGCTTTATACAAACACCTGTATGTCTGCATTGACTCTGCTGTACCTGACATGAGCACAACAAGCTCTTCATGGTAAAGCAAACCTGCCTGGTGGCCAACTGCCAGTAACAGGCTTTAAAATAATAGGAAGGTATTGCTGTCTAAGGGTAGGAGGGAGGGAGCCCCTTAAACTGGAAACACTCCCTTCTCAACTAAAGCTGCCAAATAACTGTTGTTGTGAAGTTTTCTAAAACAACATATGGGTCCAAATTAGCATCCTCCACAAAGGACAACCACAAGGCATTCTATAGATACATCTGTAACCCAAAAGGAAAGGCACACATGTTCCGACCTTATGGTTAATGATACATCATATACAGAGCCTGTCAACATAGCTAACATGATGGCTGACAGGTTCTGTGAATCCTTCACTCCCCTGTCCCCACCACAAATACCCCAAGAAATCCCTACCACCTGTCCCCTACCTTGTGTCTCTAAAGAACAGATCGAAAATGGCCTCTATATGGACATAAACACATCATCTATGTGACAAGATAACATCATAGGCTGAGTCCTACATGGGCTCCAACATGGAGTATTAACACCATTGGGAACTCTTTACAATCATAGTGTAACCATCGACTTTGTCCCAGCTGAATAGAAACAGTCATCGTTATCCACTTGCACAGAGGTGGTGCATCCACTGATGCTGGAAATTATAAACTTATTATCCTGAATAGCCATATCTGCAAGGCCATGGGGCAAATCATCATGGACCTTATCAAGAAAGATATAGGTAACCTTCACACAGCTGACCCAACACAGCTTGGATTTGTCAAAGGGAGATCATGCCTGTTAAGCCTGATGGATGTCTTTGAGACAGTCACCTTGGACATGGATGAAATCTGTGCACAAAGCCTACCTGAACTTAGCCAAAGCATTTGACACTATCTGCCATGCAGCCATCATTGACAAATACACCCAACTAGGCATCAACCCTTATATCATTAGAGGGTCATTCACTACCTCAGCGATAGAGGGCATATAGTCAAAATGGGGGAATCCACCTCCAGTAGTTGAGATATAACCAGTGGTGTTGCACAGAGTTTAGTCATGGGTTCTGTACTGTTTGGAATCCATTTCTCCAAAGTACAAGCATAAAGTACATCTCTGTGCTGAAAGGTTTGCTGATGCCCTCAGATTGGGGAAGTTATAGAATCTCCAAAGTACATCAGCATCCTATGTGAGGGTCTTACTTGAACAAATGATTGTTGCCAAAGTCATGGCCTTAAAAGCAATGCGAATATATGTATTATCATTCCTTTCGGTAACAGTGACATTCCTGCTAAGTACCACATCAATAGCAATACCTGTCATACATACTCAGGGGTGGGAGACCTGGGCATACAGGTTGATAGCCAACTTACCTTAGATCACCATTTCTCTGCAGTGGTAAGAAGGGCTTTCTATAATGCTCATGTAATAAGTGAGGGCATTGGCTCCAGAAAACGTAGATGTCATAACCTCCATGTTCTCTTCTCTCCAGCAATCAATAGTTGAGTGCAACTGCCCTTTCGGTATGTACCTTTCCATGCACCTGCAACAATTGGAGAGGCCACATAGTTTCCTCACAAGGGGAATTCAGGTTTTCAGCATCTGTGCATGGTGATCATCTGATATCACTATCACTTTAGTGTGTGAAATACAGACTACTCAGAAGTGATCTCTGGCTTGCATATGAGGCAATCTCTGACCCTGCTATATTGGAAATGCTGTATATCTATAAGTCAAATGGTACACAGCTTATTTGCTGTATAGACCTTAACCTTGCATGTGATATTAATACAACCCGCTAGAGGGAGACAATTGTCTACCACAGTTTAACACACCTTTGGAATAGACTCCCACATTATGTCAAATAGAGCAACTCATTGGCTGTCTTTAGATGCAATCAGTATGAATGGATAGGTGACCGTAATTTAATAACCATGGTGGTTCCACCTGTGTCCCTCTTGGACAGGGGCAATAGGTGCTGATCATATACATAAGACTAACAACTTGGCTAGGATTATGAAGGGCACTAGGGCCATTAGCCAAGTAAATTCCATTGAGCCTATAATCCCAAAGGCAAATGTAAAGTTGTGTGACTAGCATCCACACACACACACACACACACACACACACACACACACACACACACACACACACACACACACACACACACACATACACACACACTTGGCTGCAGTGAGAATAGTACCACTACCAATGTATTTCTGCAGACCACTACACAAGACACATGCACAAGGTGGCTGCTGTGAAATTAGAAACCCTACCTATATAGTCTTACACAATACAGATCACAGTACTTAATGCATGCAGAAAAGCTTAATTCTAACAATTGCATGGCTTTAGATAGTCTTATGGTAGATGACATCAGCAGGCCTGGTTGGGGGCACTTGTTTGAATGCCAGCATCACCTGATAGGCCCAACACATTGCAAAATCTTGTTTGCCTGCAAGTTAGTATGAGATTCATATTTCTTTTGAGGAGGTTGCACATACTTAACCAAATGCAGCAAACCCCTACCTATCTAGTCCTACACACTACATAATTTATCACACTCACCATGCCTTAAGTCTTACACTAATATAGCTTTAGGTAGTTTAATGGTAGATGACATCAGCAGATCCTGTGGAGGATGAGAGTTTGGAGGACTACATAAACTTCATGTACCAAAAAGTGCAAAGCAATACAATGGCATCTTTGAAGACACACACACACACACACACACACACACACACACACACACACACACACACACACACACACACACACACACACACACAGCAAGTGGGCCAGAGTGGAATACGAACCCCTATCTATCTAGTCTTACACACTACAGATCACAGCACTTACCACACACAGCATGGTTTAAGTCTGATGTGCAGATGGCTTCAGGTAGTTTTATGGTACATGACATCAGTAGGCCTCATAGTGGGCAGCAGTTTGGAGGCCAGAATCACTTGCTAGGCCAAAAACATTGCAAAACCTTCTTTGTTTGAAAATCAGTGTGATATTCATATTTGTTTTGAGGAAGGTGCACATACACACCAAAACACAGTAAGGGGGCTGGAGTAAGATTAGAACCCCTATCTATCTAGTCTTACACACTACAGATCACAATACTTATCACATGCACTACTGCTTGGTAGTCTTATGGTAGATGAGGAACAGACAACCAAAAGAGAAGAGTCCAGCAAATAAATACCAACGGTCCAAGAAATATACCAAAAGAGTTGTTTATTCAATTAAGCACTTTCATCAGGATATCTGACTTCCTCAGAATACAGTCACACTACATCCTTAAGTTTAAATACCCTCCCTCAGCAATTAATCATCCTACATAATTTCCTGTCACACCAAAACATTTAACAAAAGATAAATATAAGACATTAATAAAAATATGAATAAAAACAGCCACATTAATACAATTGCACATCCCCATTCATATAAAATATAAAGATTTCAATCTTAACAATGCCATAATACTGATCATATCAATGAGACCAGGTTTTACACCTGCATTCCTTTGGATTTTTGACTGGAAACAGACGGCCTGCCTTGCTTGGATTACTTTTGAATACTTAGCAATGCTGTAGAATTATATATTTTCTATTATTACTTTTTGACTTGATGAGTTTACGTTCGCTACTTCTACTACTGTTGTCTGATCTGATTAATATACAGTGATTAACTAGAAATATATGGACTGAAAATCTTCCACACAGAGAAGTTTCTTACACTGTTTTAAAATCTGAAATTCCATCCCACTATCTTTTTAATATCACCCAAATATGCAAGCATTCAAACTCAGTCTAAAGTAATACCTATCAAAGACTAATCTTTGCTCTTGGTAATCTTCAGGTTACTATCTTACCTAGCTTTCCCCTTCTCCCTTCTCCAATCCCCCTGCTATCAACAACATTTATTTATCTGTATTTCCTGCCTTAACCATACTTAGGTATTTTCTCATATGCATCGAATTGTTGCAACAAATATTTTATATGATCTTACATATGGAATGTATATTATCATTGTTGTCTTTTCTTGATGTAAGAACTATAATTGTTGCACTTATTGTTATGTATCCTTGTCAGTGAACTGTAACTGTTGCACTTATTATTATGTATCTCCATTTGTAAACTGCAAATTTTGCACTTATTATTAAGTATCCTTGTTTGTGAACTGCAACTGTTGCATTTATTATGTATTCTTGTTTGTGAACTGTAACAGTTGCACTTATTATTAAGTATCCTTCTTTGTGAACTGTAACTGGTGCACTTATTATGTATCCTTGTTTGTGAACTGCAACCATTGCACTTATTATGTATCCTTGCTTGTGAACTGTAACTATTGCACTTATTATTATGTATCCTTGTTTGTGAACTGTAACCATTGCACTTGTCATGTATCCTTGTTTGTAAGCTGTAACTTTTGCGCTTCTTCTTCTTATGCATCCTTGTTTGTGAAGTGTGATTGTTTCTACTGATTTTTGTGGACCTAAATATATTGTATGATAATTAGTGTAGAACTTTTCTCCTGAGGCCTATGCTGAAACTGGGTCTTCTAGACCCAGTCAGACTTTCCCAATAAATGAACACTGATAAATAAATAAATGCATTAATAAATAAATAAATAAATAAATAATGCGCATGCTGTAAGCCACAATCTCAGATGATGTAAAAGCATAAGCCCTTGCAGCCCCCCTTTTATCCTCTGCTAATTATGTATACCAACTCCGAGATCGCACAATCTCTGCAAAAGCAACATATTCCCCAGCCATGGGGCTTGTCAATCACACACACACCTGTCAACCATTTGTTTTGTCAATCAAAGTGTATTGACAAAACAGATTTCAACAGTTGGGAGCCTCTTTTAATAAAAAACATTCATATATAGATAGATCTATCTATCTATCTATCTATCTATCTATCTATCTATCTATTAATCTGTCTATCTATCTATAATATGTACACAAATTTATCTATATATTTCTATAAACACACACACACACACACACACACACACACACACACACACACACACATATATATATATATATAAAATGTATGTATACATATACAGTATATATATATATATATATATATATATATATATATATATATATATATATACATAGATATATACATGCTACCACTCTGCAACATTCTTTCTTCAATATTTATCAATATTCTGTCTCTTAAAGTTTTATGATTGTCATGCTTTGCTTTTTTCTCTTGACTTCATTAACAGATCTGCACTTTTGGCTTAGCTGGTCTTCACACTTGAGCTTTTCCTTACTAAGCAATTTAAAGTGCATTAGGATGCCATGGCAGAAGAGTCTTGTTAAAGTTGGGACATCATTCTGTGCACAGCCTTTTTATTGATTAATAACAGTATCACAGGTTTTGTAGTTCAGATATGTAGCTTATTCTCCGTGCCGACTGCATGGCATTTCAATTAACAGCACTTCATCTTTCTATACCTGACATCACTAAAGAATTCAAAGGATTTGTTTTCATTATTCACACTGCACTTTGGTGGACCCTTCCAGCTGTCAAGCATTAACACCACTGTGAATTTAATTGTGTCACATGCACATCATTTCTCTGCTCAGTAACTTAACACTGCTATCAAAAGAAACCATTCAGTGCTGAAAGGCTATTTCCTTTGTATTGATTACCAAGACTAACTTTTAGCACTTAATACATAACCTCCATTAAATCTTCTTGATCTGTAAGAGTCACAAAACAGATTTTCATTTTTTAGAATGCTTTTTTATTAAAATTGACTTTGTGGCTCTTCCTCTCTGTAGTTCTGTCTCATTGAGCCAATTTCCATAAAAAGCATTCTAATAATGACAGAGGGACGGTATTTTAGTCTTTAAGTAAAATATTGCCCCTTTGTTATTAGCTTGGCATTTTTTCCACTGTCTTGCTAATGACACAGGAAGAATGTTTTACTTAAAGGCTATAAATAATGACAGATGGATAATATTTTAGTCTTTAAAATATTATCTCTCTGTCATTAACGAGACAATACACACACACACACACACACACACACACACACACACACACACACACACACACACACAAACACATCTCCCATCAGTTCCTCCATACACATACTCGTGCGCATACATACTCACACACACACACACACACACACACACACACACACACACACACACACACACACACACACACACACACCATTCAGGATAAAATAAAACTATACAGACGTGCACGCACACACACACACACACACACACACACACACACACACACACACACACACACACACACACACACACACACATCTCCCATCAGTTCTTCCACACACATACCCATGCGCATACATACACACACACACACACACACACACACACACACACACACACACACACACACACACACACACACACACACCATTCAGGATAAAATAAAACTATACAGACGTGCACGCACACACACACACACACACACACACACACACACACACACACACACACACACACACACACACACACACACACAAACACATCTCCCATCAGTTCCTCCACACACATACTCATGCGCATACATACTCACACACACAGACACACAGACACACAGACACACACACACACACACACACACACACACACACACACACACACACACACACACACACACACATCTCCTATCAGTTCCTCCACACACATAATCATGCGCATACATACTCACACACACAGACACACACACACACACACACACACACACACACACACACACACACACACACACACACACACAAACACATGATTTGTACTTTACTAAATCATATGGTTTTACCTCAATGTGCAGTTTTCAGAAAACAAGAAGTTTGAAACTCTAATGACTGGTATTGTTGACTGACTGTAATCTCTCAATTAGGAGTGGAATGGATTAAGACAACTCCTGATATGACTTATTCAGTGGGCTGCTTAACTTCAACACTGATATTAATGATAATTTAAAATGAACAATGCAATGTGTGCTGCCGCATACTATTTATATACAATAAGAAATAGAAAAATATCATGTAATATATAGATTGTATAGTTTTAAATATGGCTTTGGACAAATTTATGCCACAGAGATCACATTTCTTCTAGAAAGTCAGTCTGAATACATACCTAATGGAGACTGAAGATCAAAGTAAATGCATTCTGATATACATCCAAGAGTTTCAATGGGCATGCATTTTTTAAGTATAAAATAAAATTTGCAAGCCACGAGAGAATCATATACACTGTTTTACAGACTGAACAACCTGGTTAAAGTCCATGCTGAGTAAATTAAATTATAACTGTCTACACCTGCAAACTGAAATAATGCATCTTAATGCAGTTAAATATATTGTATCCAATCATGGATAAAGTAAAGTTTACTTTTACATGTGATGTTTCCAAAATGTGTGGAGTAGCAGTTGATGCACACTCAATGGAAACATGTAAGGACAGCTACAAATGGAAAAGTATTCTTATATATATTTTATGAGTACTTACATATTAAAGAAACATTCATACTATATAAAGTTGTAAAGGATATGCAGACAATTGAAAGTACTGGACTGATAGCTGATCAGTATCTTCTAATTTTTTGCTATATAAAAGTAACATTTTTTGATTAGTCATGGCAAGTAAGCTCACATAAAATGAAAAAATGCTTCTGAAATAGCAATTCTTTGTGACACTATATGAATAACACTTTATATTTTTCAAGACAGACTTTCATGCAGCAATTCAAAAACGTGTAAAAGAGTATACATTCTGACAAAACTGTAGGTGATAAAAAATTACAAAACTGAATTATATTTTGATAATATAATTTATTAACTAAAAGTAAAAAATAAAAATATATAAAAAATATTTTTTTAATACAGAATGCTTTTTATTGAGTTGCTCTAAAAAGTAAAAAAAATATTTGAGGGTGGGTTTGCTGATTGTGATAATGAAGTAGCAGGAAGCAAAACCAACCTAGAATGCTTTTCTGAAATCAGCTTGTCTGTTTTTTTTTTTTATTTTTATTTTTTTTGCAAAATTGTCTCTCTTCTTCTTTATTTTTTAGTTTTTAGAGCAACTCAATAAAAAGCATTCTTTATTAACAAAATCTTTTTTTGTATTTTTATTAAATAGTGAACATGAAAGAGACAACTCAGTTTTTTTTGTGCCCTTAATGATACTGCATAACATTAAATGAACTGCATAAAAGCAGGTCTTCCAAGAGACACACCCCCAGATTTACTATCCTTCCGTGCAGGACTAGCAAAGTCCTGCATGGAAGCGGCCATTTAGGAGCAGAGCTCTTAATCTTACATGGAGCATGTAAGAGTGCAGGGGGCATGTCTGAGAGCAGAGCTCTCAGAATATACATGCCCCTGCAATAAAGAACAGCAGACAAGTCCTAAAAGAATGAGCGAGACTGCTCATAGGTGTATGCATACCCCCAGCAACATCCCCCATGTGTACAGGAGCAATAGTTAAAACAACAAATATAAAGATTTTTTTTATGAAACAGATGAAATTTAACCGTAGGTGTGTGGGTTTGCCCATTGCATAGCTATGGTTAATGCAGCTTAAATGGCAGAAGAGGATAAAAAGCAAGATATATGCAAATGAAGCAGTATAGCAATAGTGTAGTGGGCAGAGCATTTGCCTTACGAGCAGTCATTCCCAGTTAGAGTCCCACTGCAGCACATTCCATTTTCCATGTCACATCACTTTATGACCAATATTTTAGTTGCATAACCTACAAAAGTACATATATTTGTGAACTGGAGTACTGAATTAAATGCAGATGCGAGGTGTCAGTGTCATAATGTTGCAAAGTTCACAGATAATCACATGTGCCCCATACAGTATATGTACACAGGAATCAGGGATACAAATGGAAGATAAAATGTGTAATGAATGATAACTCCATACAGCTTCCAAATTCTCCACCTTCCCAAGAACCATTAGACATTACTGTCTAAAGTAGTGCAGTTGTAAGCAGAAGTAAGCACTAGTAAGCAAGTGTAAGCACTATTAAACAGTAGTAAGCAGGAGTAAGCATATGTAAGCACTAGTAAGCCCGTTTGTGTGGGGGTAAGCAATGCGCACACAGGTTAAGCAATATTGAAGCTAACTCTCTGTAAGCATATTTAACTGGAGTTTAGCATTGCTTACCCTTGTGCAAACTTGTGCAATCCCACTTACAAGTGCTTAAAAGTGCCTTAATCACTCTGTATGCAACATCCGCTGTTCTGGCCAGAAACAAAATTAACAGCATTTGCAGGTCTTGAACACAGGACCCTGTACGCTATAGTCACAGTAGTTAACCACTTAGCCATCACAGCAGTACATAAGATTAAGGTATCTCCAAACAAATCCTCACTATAGTAAAATCAAACTGAAGATGTGAAAGGAATCTATAAACAGTCTTATATTCTATAACCTACTACATAACAGAAATATGTGAACTGGGGTACCGCAGTAAGCCCAGATATGAGGTGTAATTGTAATAAAGTGTTGAAGTCCTCTAATAAACACAAGGATCCCATACAGTGTACGTACACATGAATCATGGATACCAGACACATATATAACATGTAATGAATAATAAATCAATGCCAAAAAGCAAACATAATGCAAATTAAATATTAAGCAATGCTAAGCATTGCACAGGCCCACTTAGTAGGTGTTAGTAATGTGCAGGCCAGCTAACTCAATTTGCCCATTGATATACCCCTTTAAACAATTCCAACCTTAGGTAAGCAGGTTTGCCCATAGATTAGCCTTTCCCAAACCGTCCAATCATAGCAAAGTGCAGGAAATCAGTCCTATTTAACCCCAACAGGCCGTAGTATATCTCATAACTGGTTGTAGCTTCCCCTTGCAGGCACCATGTCTGGAATGGGAGAGGGTGTGCACCTTCGGGCACAGAACTTGGGTATCCAGGAGTCCCAGAGTCATGGCAGGACTCCTTGTCAAAGATCATGAGCAGAGAGTGCTGCAGGGCCAGTACCAGGATTCTCAATATAAAGACTAGTGCAGGAGCGCTTGTGCACATCCTTACAGCTTATTACTGGATTGCATGGCAGACATATTGCCTGCTGGAGCTCCTGCACTAGTTCTGCACACCATGCAGGGCTTGCTGAATCGGGGGACAGTCTTTATACATAACACAATGCACAGTAGGCAGACTCAATTAAGAGATTTCAGATTTTGTTTTCTCTGCAACTATCCTTTCTATGAACTCATACATTTTAAAGTAAAGTGATAATTGTTTTCTCTAATGTCAGTGGATAAAAAGATTTTCAAAGTACTAACATTTATTGGATACTCCAGATTATACTTTTTATTGTTATGCCTTACACTACCATTACAAGAGCAGTATCATATAATTTACAGTGTCCGACACAGCTCTGACGAGATCATTATAGCAACAGTGTTACAGAAGAGAATAGGCAATCATTGTAACTGTATGATTTCAGAAATAAGTACGACTTGCATCTTACAGATGGCAAAGCAAAGCTAACACTCAAATAAGGATGCTTGTACCTTGTAAAACTTTAATGGATGCATGACACAGAACTATGAGCTAGACATTGGTAGCTTTCTTAAAAGTAGCACAAAATAAGGAAAACTGCTGAGCCATAAAGCAAGTTGGTTGTTGTGAAGTGTGACCTCATGTCAATTGGACTGTATATTGTTAAAAGACCCAAGGCATATAGGACAGGACAAAAGTTAAACAAATTGGAGGATCATTTTATGGGAAAGAGGAGCAAAGGGAAGGTTACAGCTCTGGTAGTGTGAAGATGGAGAGACCCTATTAAAAGACAAGAGCAAGTGTAAAAGGCATGAGATGACTCTGAGGTATTAAATGAGTTTATTTTAATTTTGTTTGATAACTGAAGTACAACTCAATCATAATAGATGTTTTTTAGTCTCAGCCTGGTTGAATATATTAGACAGAAGAAAATAAAGCTGACCTTTTCAAACAGATGTAAGCACAGTGACAAATAGCTGACAGAATGTTTTACAAGCAGGCTATCAGCAGTATAATAAAACATATACCTGTAACTCAAGAAAACACAACTAAAAGACACAACTGTCAGCATTATTTAAATTGTTAGAAATGGTAAAAATTCAAAATTCAAAAAAAAAATCCAAAAGATTCAAAATGTATCACATATAAAATAGTCTGTATGCACTATATGTAGTTAACCACAAAACAAGACCAAACGTAGTAAAAACCACAAGATCAGTGTCCAAACAGCAATTATTAATCCTCTGATATCTCAGCTTATGCCATCACAGGAGAATACATACTATCCATTACACTCCATATTTATAGTATACACATTAATCTAATTAACCAATAATCCCATTAATCAATCACATACAAAAAAGTTTTTTTCAAGTAAAACTCTCCAGTTAAAATCAATGTTCATTCCTTGTAGTGCCAAAGTGTCAAATTTTAAAATATAAATTGCTTCCTTATATAAAAGGATATTTTTAATATCCTTATATAAGTAGTTGTCTGGTACTTTTTCTAAAATTGTCCCTACTATGCCCCCTGACTGACTATGATGTTGTTGTTGTTGTGGTGTCTTTTGGCTTTTCCCGGTTAGGGGTCACCACAGCGGAACTCCGGTCCGCTAATGATTGGCAGTAGATGTTTACGTGCCGAGTTGCCAGCCCTGATGCACAACCTTCAACGAAGGTACACCCATTCACACATGTCTCCACACAGAAGATGCTCTAGCTGAGAATTGAACAGGACAACGTCTTACTGTGAGGTGACAACGCTACCGCAGCCCCACCACCACAGTTCCTGACTGACTATGATGTGCATAATAAAAATGTTCTGCTACTGAACTAGACATCTTAACTTTTTCAATGTCCCTAATATGTTCTAATAATCTGACTTTAAAAGGTCTTTTTGTTTCACCAATGAAAAACTTGTTACAAGGACATCTAAGCATATATATAATGCCCTCTGTATCACATCTAAAACTTCCCTTAATATCAAATTTCCTCCCATTTATACTATCAAAACCTGTAACAATGTGCCTACAAGCTTTATATTTACCACAAACCTCAGTTCCATATTTATTAGATATAACATAAAGTTTAGATTCTGTTTTAACTATCCTCCCTTTAACTATAAAACTGTATTTCTACTTACTTTATATGAAATTTTTAAATTATCTGGTAACCAATTATTTGCTTCCTTAGATTTTTTTTAAATAATTCCAAAAATATTTGACCATTTCAACTACCTCATCACTAAAAACACTATATACTGTTACAAAATAAATTCCTGAATTATTTCTTGTCATGTTACTACTATAATTTCTCATCTCACTATTTCCTTTATAAACCTGTGTGTTAGCGACATTCATTTTATGATAAGCTTTGTCTATTACTTGTTGGCTGTACCCTCTAAAACAGAACATCATGTACATCTGTTGTACCTCTTGTTGTAGTTCTTGTGTGTCATTAAATATTCTCTGTAACCTAATAAACTCTCCTAATGGGAGAGCTTCTATTGTGTGAGGAGGGTGGCAACTAGTGGCCTTAAGATATTTAACTTGGTCCTCAAATTTTCTATATATCCTTGTATGTAAATATTCTTTAGATACATCTACCTCCACATCTAGGAACGACACTTTTTTTCCAATTTGTATACATTCAAATTTAAGATTAAATCTATTCATCTGCAACTTTGAAATAAAGTCATCAATTTTTGTTTCCCCTCCTTCACACAAAAAATCAGATCATCTATAATTCTACTATAGCTTTTAATATGTTGATGAAAAAATGAGGTTTTATAAATGTACTCTTGTTCAAATAGACCCATACTTAGATTCACATATGAGGGGGCAAATGCCACCCCCATAGATGTACCGTGTTTCCGTCTATATAGTTCACCTCTAAATTTAAAACATTTTTAGTGAGACTAAAATGTAACATTTCTACAATATACTCTGTTGCTGGACCTTGTCCCAAGAAAAACCTCACAGCCTCCAAGCCAAAATAATGAGAAATATTTGTATAAAGGCTTTTAACATCAAGGGTGATTCAATACATTTGTTCATTCCAGCTTTTATTTTGTATTTTTTGCAAAAAAAGCTGACACATCCTTAACATAAGCTGGCAACAACAATACCTTAGGTAGCATTAATTCATGTAAAAGACATCCTATATTATGTAGAAAATAATTGCTTCCAGAAACAAAAGAGCGATCTGGGGGGTTAGTCAGATTTTTATGAATTTTAGGTACACAATAAAAATATGCCATACTGCCATATAAAGTAGGTAGAAATATAAAAAGTATTATAGTTATACCTAAGAAATACAGAACTCAGCTTTGTGGTAAATGTAACGCTTGTAGGCACATTGCTACAGGCTTTGATAGTATAAATGGGAGGAAATTTGATTTTAAGGGAAGTTTTAGATGTGATACAGAGGGCATTATATATGTGCTTGGATATCCTTGTAACAAGTTTTACATTGGTGAAACAAAAAGACCTTTTAAAGTCAGATTATTAGAATATATTAGGGACATTGAAAATGTTAAGATGTCTAGTTCAGTAGCAGAACATTTTTATTATGCACATCAGAGTCCATCAGGGGGCTTAGTAGGGAACATTTTAGAAAAAGCACCAGACAACTACTTATATAAGAATATTAAAAATATACTTTTATATAAGGTAGCAATTTATATTTTAAAATTTGACACTTTGGCACCACAAGGAATGAACATTGATTTCAACCGGAGAGTTTTACTTTAAAAAATGTTTTTGTGTGTGATTGATTAATGGGATTATTTGTTAATTAGATTAATGTGTATACTATAAATATGGAGTGTAATGGATACCATGTATTCTCCTGTGAAGGCATAAGCCGAGACGTCAGATTATTAATAAACTCTGTTTGGACACTGGTCTTGCGGGTTTTACTATATGCAGTTAAACCTACAGGATGGGAAAGCAGAAGGAAAGGAAATGTTAAGACAAAGTGAAAAGAGGTGGAAAGATGAGAAAGAAAGGAGTAGGATGAGACTTCATTGTAGCATAGCAGAATCGAATATGTTGAAAAACAGAGCCTAGAGGGGGGCGTATGGATTTAAGGTACAGAGCACGATAAAAACAGAGCCTAGAGGGAGGGGTATGGATTTAAGGTACAGAGTACGATAAAAACAGAGTCTAGAGGGAGGGGTATGGATTTAAGGTACAGAGCACGATAAAAACAGAGTCTAGAGGGAGGTGTATGGATTTAAGGTACAGAGCACGATAAAAACAGAGCCTAGGGGGAGGGGTATGGATTTAAGGTACAGAGCACGATAAAAACAGAGCCTAGAGGGAGGGGTATGGATTTAAGGTACAGAGCACGATAAAAACAGAGTCTAGAGGGAGGCGTATGGATTTAAGGTACAGAGCATGATAAAAACAGAGCCTAGGGGGAGGGGTATGGATTTAAGGTACAGAGCACGATAAAAACAGAGCCTAGAGGGAGGGGTATGGATTTAAGGTACAGAGCATGATAAAAACAGAGCCTAGAGGGTGGGGTATGGATTTAAGGTACAGTACAACAAAAACAGAGCCTAGAGGGAGGGGTATGGATTTAAGGTACAGAGCATGATAAAAACAGAGTCTAGAGGGAGGGGTATGGATTTAAGGTACAGAGCACGATAAAAACAGAGTCTACAGGAGGTGTATGGATTTAAGGTACAGAGCATGATAAAAACAAAGCCTAGAGAGAGGGGTATGGATTTAAGGTACAGAGCACGATAAAAACAGAGTCTAGAGGGTGGGATATGGATTTAAGGTACAGAGCACGATAAAAACAGAGCCTAGAGGGAGGGGTATGGATTTAAGGTACAGTACAACAAAAACAGAGCATAGAGGGAGGGGTATGGATTTAAGGTACAGAGCACGATAAAAACAGAGTCTAGAGGGAGGGGTATGGATTTAAGTTATGCTACCTATTGTACAGCACTTAAAGGAGACTTCACAATTCATATTTCGTTGTGCAAGATTTGGTAAAAGGTGAGTGATCTGGAAGTGATCTAGGAAGGATTCTTGTATGCAGTGAGCTAGTGTTGAGAAACTGATCAGTACTGAGAAGTCTATTACTATGTGTAAATAAGGAGAGGTTTCATGGGATTGTGATCTTAGGTTATAGTTAGCATATATTTTAGTTAATCTGCTGACAAAAATGGTGAAAGTACTTGTTCCTGTTTCAGTACTGTATTGTTCTGAGGATCCTTAGGCAAAATGTGGTGGGTTCTGGAAGTTACTTGTTTGTTGTAGCTCTTAGGTGAAATAAAGGAGGCAGTGATTGCTAAAATAAGGGAATAGTATGGGGGTGTTAATAATCTTTTTTGGAATGTCTGTTTTGAGCAGATCCTGAAGGAAGTACTTTCCTGAGCTAAAGGTGGGTCTAGTAGAATATTTAACTAGTTGAATAAGACCTAGATTTACAAGATGGTCAATTGCTTCAGAGTTGGTATCCTTGAGGAAGCTGAGGTAGAAGTCACTACAGATGATAATGTATTTATGATAAGTGATGTGTGGAAAGATTTCAATAAGTAGGAGTTAGAATTTTGTGATGTTTAAGGGCTAAAGAGGTTAGCTAATACAAATATTAGTTTATTATGTTTGCTGATGAGCAGATGAATGATTAACTGATTAGGGTGCAGTCATTGCTGGATATATTCTGGATTATATAGAAGGCTTTGAGGTTTTGCTTTATAAGTATCACTGATCATCCATCCACCATTGTTCCTAGTCTGCTGTTAAACTTGTAGTACTTGATGGAATAATGGTGACTGAAATTGGGTGTGTCATTTTTAATGAGGATTTAGGTATATATATGATGCCTGGGTTATGGGTGCTAAGAAAATTGTCAATTTACTCTAGTTTATTCTTAATGCTACCCACATTAAGTAAGGCTATAGACATTTGTTTGTTAAGTAGCTGAAGGAAGGGTAGAATTTAGTCCAAATGTTTGGTTCTGTGAACTTCAAATTAATATGATATTGATTAGAGAAGTTAGTCAGATAGTAAATTTTAGGAATTTGATGAGATGAGAATTGGATAAGGGGTTCTTGATATGTGAGGAAAGATCATGAGGGAGAGAAGGGACACATTTGGAATGTACTGTGAGAGTAATGGAGTGATTTGCATGGGAGGAGAAGAGTGAGTGGCATTGGGTCTGATGTTCTTGTTAAGGAATACAAGATATCAATATAACTAAGAGTGAGTGAGTAGTGGAAGAGAGTGGAAGAACTGTTGAGATGGCAGGTGGAAAACCAGAGTAGTAGAGCTGAAGTCAGTAAGTGGGGTTGCATGGTGGCTGAATAATGAAGAGAGACTAGTGAAGTATTCAGTGTTTATGGAATGTGTTAGAATTGAAGACTGAGTATTGTTTCTTCTTCTGGAGTGGTTTGGGATGCTGTTAAAAATATTTGTATTTACATCTGGGGTTTAGGGTAGTTATTGGATCTGGTAGCTATCTTTCTGACTATATGCTATAACTAATATAAGAGACTGGGTTCAATACTGAGAAGAAGCAGGCAAATACACTATACATTTAACATAAACCAGAGCAAAGTGCACATATGTATATTGAAGAGTTTACATATTAGGAATTAGACTCTCTATGGAACTCATTTTATACATTCAAAATGTGCATCTGGAATGGAATGATGTGAATTTGGAGCCAGGTGAATAGGAGAGAGGGATAAAGAAAGAGGCAAACAACCAGGATCTCTCCCAGTCACACATAGATAACTTGTTATTCATATATCATTTTTAATAAAAGTAAGATATTCTTAGGAAGCATGTTAATGAGGAAGAGGTTAGGGAGGAGGAAAGAAGGGGCGGAGTGAAGAAAGCGGCCGAAAATAGTTGGAAGCCCAAATGATAAAAAAGGATAAAACTAAAGGGACCTTGGATAAATGGGCAAAGTTAGTGACAAAGGGAGGACCATTTAGTGGTAGGCAAAACACAAGTAACTCAACAGGTATGTGGGAATGGAAGATTTAATGGAATAAATGTCTTGAAGTGAAGTTCTTGTCTCCCTTTTTGTTTTTTGTTGTTGTTTTTTTATGGATTTGCCTTGTCCACATGATTGTGTGTGGACTGGATAAGATGTCCATTTGGAATGGATAGTAAAATAAGGAAGAGTTTCTCTAAAGTTGTGACAGCAGTTGCGGAGTAGCAACACTTAATATGTGAGCTTTTTCCCTTCTCTTGTTTCCTCAATGTACTTTTAAGGACACAGGAGACGTCACTTTAAACTTTCTGTGTTTTGTTGTAAGGTATGTATATATTGCAGGTTGTTCATGCCTTGGTCTTATATAAGAGATCTGCTCCAAGAGTGGACACAAATAAATGAACGTCTCATATTTTTGTGAATACATAGAAATATTTTCATGTATTTTCATGTTAGGCACATTGGGTAGAAGGCCAGTGAACAATGATATCCCTGCTTTATGTAAGCACTCAGGTAGATTTCTTATTATTTATTTATTATTATTATTATTATTATTATTATTATTATTTTTACATCAGTCACTATTATATGTAATTAGACTATCTTATAGTAAGGAGGGCTTTATGCTGCTCATTGCAATAGTCTAGTCTTGACTTGTACATTTTTATATTGTTTGTTATTAACAACTTATATTATCCTATGAGTCACTGATAATTTTAGTTTTATTCCTGGCATATACACTTTATCATTTTTAATTGAGTGCATGGTTTGTGGGACTGTTTTAATATGTGTATTTTAAAGGTGTGTATTGCAGGTATCTGTAATACTAGGGCCTTTGATCTTCATTTGTTTAACTTGGTTGTTAAATTTGTTCTAACTTACAGCAGTGTAAGGATGAATTAGAAATTCTGCCAATGTTTCCTAAGGGTCTAGGTTATTTTATTTATTTTTTAAAAGTTATTTAGATATTGTTTACACATTGTTACAGAACAGTAAATACTCATCACTGAAGTAGTTAGGTCAATGCTAAGACTTTTAAATATATATTGAAGACTCTTTTTTCTCCTGTTTTCATGTTATTATTTTTATTACTATTATCATTATTAAATATTTATTGTTCATTGCACCATGTTAAAATCCAACAGTTATGTCTTGGAAGATCTTCTCAGTTATAAATTTTGGATCAATGTTCAAAATGCAAGATTTTCTTTAAAGTATCTAATTATGTTTACATTTATAAGTCAGAGTTGTAAAAACTGGTACTAATTTTTGGTATCATAGAAAGTAAGAAATCTCATTTAGAGAATTGTAACTGCAATGATGTGACATTATTTGGAACTATTTAAATAGTCTTGAATAGAGGAAACTCTGATATTCTCACAGACTTTTGTTGATACTTGTAAATTGGTTTCTAATCCATTATCTTCACAATCTGTCACAGATTTAACTAGACTTCCTAAAGTCAAGGCAGCTCTAGTAAGAAACAGACTCATTGCTAAAGCAAAGGCAGATCTAGCAAAAAAATAGGCTCAGTACCCAAATAAAAATGAACTAGAATAAAAGAAAAGAAAAGCAACCAGCAAAAATGAAGATTTAGCCTCTAAACTGGCATTGCCATCTTCTAATGTAGTAGCCGCACTACGTGCAAAACAAAACCTGGTATAGGGCATCAAAATCTTATCACACATGTCGATCAGACTGATGCACCATCCTTGGCCAATGGTTCTTATGTAAAACTCAGCAGTGATGTCATTACATATAATTCAATTAACTCTTCCATTGTTACCTCACAGATTTTGACTTCTTTCTAATGACATAAGCACTATAGCAGCCTCTGCTCCTCGGTGGGTAATATTAGATGTAACTACTAAAACTCCCAATAAAGTGAAAAATAGTGGCAACAAGACACTTGATTTTTATAATCAGCCTATAGTTATTGACAATGGTACTGTAATGGATAATTTGCTGGTTAAATCTTCAAGGGAATATGATGCTAATATTATAGCTTCGTGACCTGTTGCTAAAGTTACATAGTCCAAAGCAGCAGATAAAAACTTAATTAATAGGAGAAAGACATTCCCTAGTGGTGTCTGTCATGATAAGCAAGCTAAAAGAAGTGCATTTGGAGAAAAAGTTAATTTGCCACAAGAATTTTGAAAATCTTTAATAACAGAACAGCCAAAGATTGTTCTATATCATCAGATAATCACACTGAAATAAATTACTTTATGGAAACCCAAAACCTAATTTCAGTGAATCACAAAAGCCCTAAAGATGACAATATTCTCATACTATTTAACTTGTGTTTTACCCCTTTCAGTTAATGACTTAGCCTCACTCTATCTTCATTGCCAGGACTCACACTAACTGACATCCCAGAGTTACTGTAAAATTCTTTCCAAAAATGGGTCAATTTATATTTATATTGCCCTTCATTCTTATACTTATTATTTTTAAGACTAACTCCTCTTGATCACGTTAAGAACTGAATACCAGAAATTTGGAAATAAACAAAGCACATGTCACACTTACTGAAATTTTATCATCTTTTCAATGGAATGACTACTGCCATATCAAAGCGTTACATTTTAACAATTGGCTAAGGCATGTCTGTGTTACCTACAGGGTTGAACTAATGACATTATGGGAAGAATTTAGGTCAGACTACAGATTACACTTTAATGATCTTTTAAATCTTAACTTTATGGGAGTTAAATGTGCAAGACGTAAAGCAGAAATGATCATCAAGTCTTTTTTAGGCCCATTATCAAAGCAAACACTGTAACATGGAACAACAGGTGACTTAATTCTTCTTTGAGCTAATATCTTTGCAATGCTCATAGTACTGATAAAAATATCAATGTATTTTTTGGAGTAATTCATGATGAGGATTCATCAGTTATGGATTCATCAGTTATTGCACTTATTGAAATCTAGGACTCTTCTTCCCTGGAATGCTTAGGGCTCATAAAATGTGAATGCATGTAGAACTGTAGGAATGGGGGAGGAATATCATCACTGATTAAAGACTCTAAAGTTTCCTAACTTATTGTTGTAAATAGACATTTGGAAACCATGGCTGTGGGTCTTTAGGATGCAAATACAAATAATAATATTAGAGTAATACTAATGCATAAATCCCAAACATTAGACAACACACAACCACCATGCAACCATGATGATTACTTATTATTCCAAGAAAATACAGTGTCACATAATGGGGTCATTTTATTAGGTGATCTAAATTATCATATATCAACAGAACAGCTTGTACTTCCAAGTGCAGACAACAATCTATATTTGTTATCATTTTGCTACTGAATAACTTCAAGCAATTGATCACTGAGCCTATTAGGAGAACAGTGTGCTGAACATTATTGCAACTAACTGTAATACATTAATTCATAAAATCAAATATTTACCACCATTGGGGAATTCTGACCATTATGTCTTATCTTTTGAAGTCTTGTTAACATCAGTCATGAAATCAAAATCTCTTAAGAAGTCTAATTTCAGACTTATTACATTTGATCAACAAAAACAAACTCATCAGCAGGAATAATGTGTCAGTCTCTGAATCTCACTCTGGTGACTTACATGTAGAAAAAAATATTGACTGAAGAAATTTCTAGAACTTTTGGGAACAGCAGTGAGTAGATTGGTAACACCTAGTTTCCTTTTTAGTGCAACATGAATTAAGTTAAAGTTTACAAGAGAAAAGTGTCTGTTTGTGATAGAATTATAAATCTGTTTATTCCTAATATAAACGGCATGTATGTGATTCGGTCTCACAGTAACAGCATGTATTGGTAAAACTGCTGTCTCTCATGCTGACAGTGTGATATTTTTTACGAATAGCATAAAAAATACAGAGCCTGGAAATGCAGGAAGAAATAACAAGAATGTGCTTACATGGCATATTGTAAAACAAAAAGTATTGTTGTTTTTCCTTCACAAGTAACAAAGGTGTGGTAACTATAATAACAGTTTGATATATTTTTATAATAGAAAGTGGTGCATCGGCTTAACAGAATAATGTTTTATAACACATTGTATTAACAATAGAGGGTTGTTGAAATATCCTAGGCAGTTGAATATACACAGATATTCAAGCTATAGGGAAATGGCTAACACAACAGAAAAAGTTACAACTATCCTATCAATGAAAGAACATTTTGGCATGCTGAGAACTTGTTTTCTCCGGATGAGCATGGCTAACACAGCAAACAAAGTTACAGACTATCCTATCAATGAAAAAACATTTGAGAAAGAACATTTCAGCCTGCTGAGAACTGGTTTTCTCTGGAATGAGAATGTTGCAGACAAAGAAGGCTTCAATACAGTAAAACAATATTTCTTCAAGGACAAAGTTTTTGAAACTATAAAAAAAGCCTTTTGAGGTATACATTGTTGTTGTAGTCTGAGTTAGCTGAGGCAGTGCATTGTGTCCAGCAGTATTATATCTGTGTTATAAAGGAAATGCTGTAATCTCACATTAATGCTTGGTCGCCTTGTTTCAATAAATCTGTCATTATATGAATATACAGCTGTACAGTTTGTTAGTGTGACCTGCATGCTGCTGTTAAATCAACTTAACAATGGTGAACCAGGCCTAATTTGGACCCTTTTAAATATTTGTAAAAGTACTATGGCAAGCACTAGTTCATATCTTGTTTGTGCCAGCCTCAAAATAGTCAATCTTGAACAGCTCAGCAGTATCAGGAACTTCCAAGGGGTGAAACAAGATTTTTGTCTTTGTATCTGCTCTGAGATGTTCACCAGCTTTTTTGACAGAAAGTGAGTTTCCAGTTTAGAGTCCAGTATACAAATGGATCTTCTGTTAGCCATTTCTGAAAATGGTAAGTCTCCTTCTGAAATAACATTGATACCAGCAAGGACATAAGTGCTAAATGCACACATACTGTGGCCATAGACAAACCAGACTCCTGATAAAGTGTGGACATTATTGCATCAATAGTATAAACAAGCCAGTAATGATGTTAAATGTAATACAACATTGTTTGGTATAAATACAAGTGAAAAAAGTTTATATGTGTAAATGCATTCATTATTTTGATCAGTATGTATAAAAGTATAAATCTCCAATTGAACTGTGGAGACAGACATCCTTGTTTTTGTTTAAAACTGTGTTGAATCATGCTAAACATTTAAAGGTTGTAGACACAGCTGAATTGTTTCATACCTACTGCTTGTAGTGGAATGCTTTTAACAGAGATAAGAAATTATGAAAAACACAGGCCAATGTTAAAGAAACATGACATACAGGTTAGAAAGTATATGCAAACTGTTTTTGACATTTTTGCCTAGGGTTGATATTGCTATATAGATAGATGCTACAAAATGTACAATAGTGGACACAAATGACACTTGTAAAAATTTGCAAGTTTTTGACATTGAATTTGAAATTGTGCTTTTTGCAAATGTAAAGAATTTAAAAGACTGTCAATGACAGAAACATGCAGATTTATGGGTTATAGATAAAATAAATTCCACTTCAAATGGCACAGCTAAAGTGCTCAGAAAGACATATTGGATGTGTAGGGTATACCAGAAATAACAGTGAAGTTGCATGAATACAGTTTTGTCAGGATTTAACAAGTGTAACAGCTTCATACAGCTCTGTACTAACACAGGAATATGTTAAGATTTAAAGGGTTAAAAATTACAACAGCTAACAGTTCAAAGGGTACTTTTCCATTATCGGGGCAACAGCTGTAATGTGCTGGCACAATGATCACACAGCTGTTAGCCTTGAAGTGAAGTTCTGCGATGTCATAACAGTTCGTCATTTATGGCTCCCCAATGGCTGTTTTCTTGCAGAAGAGTTGTCCCCTCTGGGGGTTCCATCTCTGGTACCCCTCCTGTACAGAAGGCTGAGCAGCTCCTTGATGGCAGATATGTATGAATTCTTTAATCAGCTGATTGCACTTCACTGGTTGTCTGACCCAAAAGGCTATGACTCAAGTTTCCTCCCATCTTTGTAAGACCCTCACAGGCAGTTAGGTCTATGTTATTTATAATAAAATAAAGCTAGTTGCATTTGTGTGTGTTGTATGTTTTCCTAGATGAACTCTTTAAATAAATGAATTTCCAAAACAGTTTGTTTTTTTGGGGAAAAAAAGCTCTGAACGGATGTGCGGAGAAATAATCATCTTTATAAATATGGGTAGAAACTAAAGGAATTACATCCATTAAATTTTACCAGTCTGTAAAAAACACACTAATTGCTGTCTTCGGAAGGAAGGAAACAGATTATAGAAGGCAACCTACATGTACTCTTGAAATTTGGGAAGAGTATCAGTCTTGAGGGAGCCCCTGTCTACCGATAAGTTCAATGAGAGTGAAATACAGGACCGGGAGCAAAGTAAAAGACCGAAACTGAGAGAGATGGGAAAATTCAAACGTAGATTCAAAAACAATGAGTTTTTATTTATTTGTTAAATGCAATCAGTGTGTGCGCATGCTAGTGTGTTAGAACTGTTGCCCCAATAATGGAAAAGTACCGTTCAAAGTGTAACAGTTCTATACTAGGTATGGACATGTCATTAGAGTTAACTACAAATTTGTTAGATCATTTTAAAATTACAGTTTTTGACAGGATATTAAAATAGGAAGAGCATAACAATGAAGATATTTTTATGCATTAACATTTTTCCCTTGGTACTGATGAAGATGGGTTTAGTAAGTGTAGTAGGATTTGGGTAAGTGTAGACGGGTGGGGGGATGTGAACAGGGATGTACTGAGAGTGGCATCAGCCCTTCCAGCTATGGGAAGCCCTGATGATGGACACATTGCATGTTTTTTTGTAGAAAACTTGGACATATCAAGCAGGACTGTGTATACTACAGAAAATGAAAAATAGGAAAATAGAGACAGGAGTATTTGCAAGGGACTCAGAAAGAAAAAAGTCAAAAACAAAGCAAACATTGCAGTATCATAACATAGAGGGTCACAGTGAACTGAGTGTTAACCAACAGTGCATAACAATACAAGTTAGAAAAAGATTTTTCAGACCTTATGGGCAGAAACAAAAACAGACTGTAGGAAGTTAAATGTTCTGATTACAAGGGAGGTCAAAGGATTACACTACCTTTAAAGAATCACCAGTATGTCATGGCTAAATTACCTTAAGGTTTTTAGAACAGCCCTGACATTTGTCATCAGAGTGTAGAGACATTCTTACAGGATGTGAATAGAGATGACAAGATTACATTCTAATACAGTCAGAGACTGTGAAAGAATACATATTACAGCTGAGAAAAGTTCTGAGACATTGGCAAGAGGCAGGTTTCAAAGTAAACAACAATTTTGGATTTGCATAAGGCAGATAAAAAAAGAGTTGACTCTACAATGGAATCGCACAGAGGAAAAGGCATTTAAAGTGTTAAAGCAGACGTTGGCACAGATAACAGAGCTGATAGCTCCCACCAATAAATTACCTTTTGTTTTGTAAGTAGCAAGGAAGGATACATACTTTCAGCAATGTTATTGCAGTTTTGGCCATAAGAGGCATCTCAGGGAATGGACACTAGGTTAAGGCAGGTTACTTTTTGGAAGAGGAAAATGATCCTTGCATTAAACAATTTTTGACCATTTATTGGGGAATAAGACAAAGTAGTTCACAATGTTCTCAGGGGCTATAGTTTAAAATCCACATTTTACAATCAAAACTTTGATAAATGACAGTGTGATAAACAAAGTCACTGAAGTGGTTAGTCAGACATTCCTGCAGTGTATGTGGATGGTGCACATTTCTGAAAGGATGGGAAGCACTACACTGGGTTTGCAATAGTGACATTGCAAAAGGGAGACAAACCAATTATGGTTAAGTTACCAGGATAATGTCAGCACAAAGGGCTGAGCTAGAAGCTGTACAATATGTTTTGCAGCATTTACATCCAGTAAATATTTACAGTGACAGTGTTTATGCAGTAAATTCTCGGAGACTACATATGGCAATGTGGGCTAGAAGAGGGTTCACTGTGCAGGACTGATTCAAAAATACAAATTTCTGGGACAGTTCATTATTTTAAAGTTAAAAGCAAAGAATCAACAATGGATAAAAGACCTGCAGGAAGTATGCAAGAAATAGCCAAAGACCAAAGTAAAGAAATTGATTGGGCCATTGGCCCTATGACTAGAAAATGTAAACTAAAAGAGACTTGCTAAAAATTAATAACAGTAATAGAGCTGTGGTAAACCAGGCAAGGTAAATGTTCCAACCATAAAAGTGAGGACGGTTCCAAAGCAAAGTATATGTATACAGCAGACAGGATCAAAACCAGTAGTGGTCAGTGAATGAAATATCACAGTAGCTCGGGAGTACTCCATTTGCAGTACAAAAGCATTTAAATGGCTTCCTATGGAATAGGAAGGAACCTGTTATGTTTGATATGTAATACCATCAATGAGATTAACTAAATAATTATCTGAAGGTAAAATAAGAAATGTCAGGAGAAAGAGATAATTAGGAACAGTATTGGTACATTAAATTAATCATAGATCTAGTCTTGACATAAGTGCAGTAGAAGCAAAAGAGTCTTTGTATTCTGATCAATGAGGAGTGCGGTACTTGTATTCCAGACAAGATCGAATCCTTAAAGCAACATTTAAGTAAAATACAACTAGTGTCTGAAAAGGCTAGAAAGACATGAGACAGTGACTAAAGTAATTGGTTAAATGGGCTATTTTCAGAATGGTAAAAAACAGTATTACAGTTTAATTGCTATAGTAGCCATTATCTTGTTGATCATAATAATGTGCATGTGTGTTAAACTTTTTTTTACAAAGACTGTCAATCAGGTATCTATTGTAACGTAGGTGGTAAAAAAGTAACAACCAATGGAGACATGATTTTTCTGTAAAATTCAAACTGTGATTTATTCAAAGTTTTTTGTTTTCAAAATAAAAAAGGGGGAATTGGTAGAATTATAAATCTGTTTTCTCTATATAAATGGCATGTATGTGATTTGGTCTCATAGTAACAGCATGTATTTGTAAAACTGCTGTCTCTCCTACTGCCAGTGTGATTTATTTTTTATTTTTTTTTAGGAATAGCCTTAAAACTACAGACCTCCTGATTCAGCAAGCCCTGCATGGTGTGCAGGACTAGTGCAGGAGCTCTAGCAGGCAATATGTCTGCTGTGTGATCCAGGAATAAGCTGTAAGGACATGCACGAGTGCTCCTGCACTAGTCATGGACAGACTCAGGCCCTTTATGCAAATTACCTCATTTGCAGGGGAAATCTATGCAAATGAGGTGAATTTGCAATCTAAGAAGCTGGAAGCTGGCCATGCAGGAGTAGTGTAATCTGCAGAAATGTACTTTGCCAGTAATGGAGTACATTTCTGCAAACTACAAAACCGAGCCATGACAGCTCCAAATAAAGGGTGGATATTATGTAGAAAGCATGCCAATGGCCAGATATAAGGCCATTGGCATGGAAAACAGTTGCAAAAATAAAAAAATCAACTTTTATTTTTTTAGACGATCTTGGCTGTTTAAACATAGTGCAAATGGGATCGGGTGAAAAATAAGAAAATAAACCTAAAATAAGCATTCTAACCAAAATTTACATTTTGCCATTATACTCAATAGCAAGCAGAAGACAACATGTCCAGTGAACAGTGGTTGCTAAGTGGGGAGGCTCAGTGTGGGACCTGTAACTATGCATCAGCAGGCAATCCTACGCAAATGAGGGGAATGATACTGAATTCCAGATTTCCCCTGCATGCTAGTCAGCACCCAACAGTGTAAGAGCAAGAATAGCGTGGTTCAAGCCTAGGAGTTAGCTGACATCATAGGGGTGTGTGTCAGGCATACTGTATGTGGATTGGAGCCCTGTGGCTCGGGTTTGCCCTTAGCTTAGCAGAGCTAAGCAAGGGGGTGTGTCTGAGGCTGCCTAGCACTCTTTACATTGCCTAAGTGGGTGTGCATGCTGCGCACTGGGTTTTAAACATTAAAAAAATGTAAACCAGGAAATAGCAACACTGCACATTTGAGCACTGTGTTTGCGCGGTGCATCCCTGGGATTAAACAGGAAGGCAATGGGAAGGGAAAACAGCAGTAGGAAAGTAATCTAGGAGAAGTAGCATAGCTGGCAGGTGAAATGTATCAGAATCAGCCAATTACACAGGCAGCAGACCAGACCAGCCCAGAACACTACTATAAGCTATGCAAACACCTTCCCCTCTGATTTTTCCACATATTTTACACCACCTGTGTATACAAGTGGGGAACTTTTAATAACAAAAACAACAAAATGATAGGTGCTGCAATAGCTATCATACAACAACATGTGGAAGTGGCTGAGGGTGGTGAGGATGTGAATGCTGTCGACCAACCCACAGTGAGGAGATGGAGAAGAGTGTACAGACCCAGGGTAACCTACCAGGGGCTACATGAGCTGGAGATAGTGGAGCACTATAGGGTGGACAGGGACCTCCTACAGCAAATTGTTGAGCTGTGCCAGCCACACCTCACACACAGAACTAACAGAGGGGAACCCATCCCAGTGAATACCAAGGTATGTGTAGGCCTAAGAATACTAGCTACAGGTACCTTCCAAAGACCAACTGGGGATATCATGGGGATCTCACAGGCATCAGCATCCAGGGTACTCCACCAGTTCCTGGATGCCATGTCAGCACATGCCAGTGAGCATGTATATTTCCCCAACACCTGTGAGGCATTGGCCAGCAATATACATCTCTTCCACCAGATAGCAAAATACCCTGAGGTAGTGGATGCTATAGACTGCACACACATGTACATCAAATCACCACCCGGTGAGCGAGGTAGGGTCTACATCAACTGCAAGGGCTTCCACACCATCACCTGCCAGGTCGTGTGCGATGCCCAGGACATAATAATGAATGTGTGTGCTGGCTGCCCTGGAAGCTATCACGATTCCCACATCTGGCATCTGATGCAGCTGTACCAGAGATTTGCCAATGGGGACATCCCTTACTGTAACCTAGTGGAGGATGCTGGTTACACACTGGAGCCATGGCTGATGGCACCCATCAGAAATGCACACACACCCGAAAAAGACCTCCATATTGAGGCACACGTGCAGACCAGAATCATAATAGAGCATGTGTTTTGGATGCTCAAGTCACAATTCTGGTGCCTGGACAAATCCGGTGGAGCCTTGCAGTACTCACCACCTATATGTACTCAAAATGTCATTGTATGTGCCATGCTACACAATATGATCCTGAGGAAACAGCTGCAGCAGGAACAGCATGGGGCAGGGCCATACAGCCCCCTACCATTGCCAAGGCCTGCACAGGCACAGAGTGACTCAGAGGATGAATAACCAGAGCCTGCCCCAATAGGCAGAAGGAGGCAATGCATTGCACATACTCTGACACAGGAGGGACCCAGGGAATGACAACTCTCTCTGACTCACACATACAGTAGATGCCAAACATGACACTATCTGTGCTCAGCCATGTGTAGGGAGTATACTATGTGCATCTGACATAGGCAGCCCACCAGCACCACCCTCAGTACTGGCACACCCACAAGGTAAGTCACTCAACTTACCAGTTGTCGAATGTAGTAGTATGTGTTGTTACCTGTATCTATGGAATGGATCTGAGCATGCAAGGGAATCGGGTAGCCGAATGGGATGCCAGCAGATAGTAGACACCTACAGTGGCAGCATGAAATCTGTAACAAATTCTGGTGTCACCACAGTAGCCCGTACTACACATGGTGACAAAACCCACTGCAGGAAATGTGCTGGGCCACATGTGTGTCCATATGGTTCACATACCCAACAACAGTCACAGCCAGAAGGACAGGTGTAGACAAACACAAACAAAGGCTGTGCTAAGGCCTCTGAATGATGCCTATGGGAAACCTCCACCCTCAGGCCTATACAAACAGACTACATCAGGACAGGCAGTGAGATGTTAGTTCTGAAGGTTAGGAAGTCAGAAACTAATATGTAGGTCAATCAAACGTAAGACCTGTAGTACACTGATATGCCTCTAGTCAGCATCATAGGTTAGAAAGCAGAATGAAATGGAGTACCTGACATACCAGTACAGTCATAACAAATGTGTACAAGTATCAGTTGTGCCCCCTAATCCTGTGTAGCAATATAGAAACAGTCAGGTGTGCCCCCTCCACATCCTATGTAGACATTTAGTAACAGTCAGGTGTGCCCCCCAAATCCTAAGTAGAAATGTAGTAACAGTCAGGTGTGCCCCCCAATCTTGTGTAGCAATGTAGAAACAGTCAGGTGTACCCCCCATATCCTATGTAGATGTAATAACAGTCAGGTGTGCCCCCCAATCCTCTGTAGCAATGTAGAAACAGTCAGGTGTCCCCCCATATCCTATGTAGACATGTAGTAACATTCAGTTGTGCCCCCCGATCCTATGTAGACATGTAGTAACAGTCAGGTGTGCTCCCCAATCCTATTTAGAAATGTAGTAATAGTCAGGTTTGTCCCCCCCCCGCAATCCTGTGTAGCAATGTAGTAACAGTCAGGTGTGCACCCCCCCAATATTGTGAAGAAATGTAGTAACAGTCAAGTGTGCAACCCCATCCTATGTAAACATGTAGTAACAGTCAGGTGTGCCCCCCCAATCCTATGTAGATATGTAGTAACAGTCAGGTGTGCCCCCCAATCCTATGTAGAAATGTAGAAATGGTCAGGTGTGCCCCCCATCCTATGTAGACATGTAGTAACAGTCAGGCTTGCCCCCCAATCCTATGTAGAAATGTAGTAACAGTCAGGTATGCCCCCCACTCCTGTGTAGCAATGTAGAAAGAGTCAGATGTCCCCCCATGTCCACAAAGGGGGAGCCACCATGGACCCCGGGAACTACCACCCCGTTAGCCTGATGAGCCTGGTCTGCAAGGCTATGGAGTGTATCATCATGGAACTTATAAACAATGACATTGGTAATCTCCAAACTCTGGACCCTACCCAGTTCGGGTTTGTTAAAGGCAGATCATGTCTCCTAAACCTGATAGACGTCTTTGAAGTGGTCACCAAAGCTGTAGATGAGGGCAAGGTGGTACACACAGCCTATCTAGATCTCACCAAGGCTTTCAACACCATTCCCCACTCTGGAATTATAGACAAACTCACTAAACTAGGTATAAATCCCTATGTCACAAGGTGGTCTGCCAACTGGCTCACTGACAGAACCCACATTGTGAAAGTAGCAGACTCTAAATCCAACTTCAGGACAGTGACAAGTGGGAGTACCACATGGTTCAGTCCTAGGTCCTCTCCTGTTTGGTATCTACTTCTCTGAAGTACAGGCTAACACAGAAGGTCTTTGGCTAACAAAGTTTGCAGATGACTGCAAATTAGGAGCCATAATCAAATCTCCTAACAATGTGGACATCTTACAAAGGGCCTCACTGAGACAGATGCCTGTGTCAAAGCCATGGCATCAAGCTCAATGCCAAAAAGTGCATTGTCATCCCTTTTGCTAAAAAGTCTGCACCCATGAACTACCACATAGGCAGTATTCTGCTTAACACCGAAAGTGTGATAAGAGACCTTGGGACACAGGTGGACAGTAGTCTCTCCTTTGATAATCACATCACCACAGTAGTCTGGAAATCCTTCTACATGGCACACCTCATCACAAAAGGTTTCTCATCCAGGAAAAAAGAGGTCATTGTTCCCCTCTACTAATCACTCATTAGACCCATTATAGAGTACAATGCCCCTTTTGGTATGTACCTCACAAGACATCTACAACAACTGGAAAGGCCACAGAAATACCTCACAAAGAGGATTACTGGCCTGAAACAGGTGCCCTACGCAGACCATCTAAAAAAACTCCGGATTTACTCTGTTGCATATTGCCTACCCAGAGGCGATCTCTGCCTAACATACAGAGGCTTCCAATACTCTGGAACAGAATCCCAGTTCATGTCAGGCAGAGCCCCTCACTGACTCTCTTCAAGAGAAATCTTGACAAGTGGATGGGAGATCATAGGTTTGCCCCAGGGGTCATCTCTGTGTCACTACTAGACAGAGGCACAGTAAACTAATTCTATTATGTAAGGGGGTCTTCACTGTGTCACTACTAGACAGATGCACAGTATTCTAAATCTATACTGTACACTTTTGTACCATTACATGGGGTGGCGAAAGCCACATCACTATGGCTATTCTTATAAATGCCCCAGGGCAGATAGTCTAGTACCAAACTATGAAACTATGAAACTATGAAACAAAGCTATGTCAAACCCAGAGCTGTTGAACATGCTCCACATAAAGAAATCCCAATCCCTCTGAGCTACACGCTCTAGGGACCTAAACCTTGTCACCACAATAAACAGAACATGCTGGAGGGATAGATTCCTGTGTCAGAGACTTCCCATACTCTGGAACAAACTATCTATCTATATCAAACAAAGCTCCTCATTAGCACTCTTCAAAAAAAATCTTGATGATTGGATGGGAGATAGGAAATTCACCCCAGGGATCACTTCTGTGGCTTTGCTTGACAGGGGAAAATGAAAATAATTTTCTTGGGTGGCAAAAGCTAGGGTACCGTTTGGCTGGGCTTATATAGGCCCTAGGGCCAATAGCTTAGTACCTACCTATAAACCTATGAACCTATGTAAACATGTAGTAACATTCAGGTGTGTCCCCCCAATCCTGTGTAGACATGTAGTAACAGTCAGGTGTGCCCCCAATCCTATTTAAAAATGTAGTAATAGTCAGGTTTGCCCTCCCCCGCAATCCTGCGTAGCAATGTAGTAACAGTCAGGTGTGCGTCCCCCCCAATTTTATGCATAAATGTAGTAACAGTCAAGTGTGCACCCCCAATCCTGTGTAGCAATGTAGAAACTGTCAGGTGTGCCCCCCCGATATCCTATGTAGACATGTAGTAACAGTCAGGTGTGCCGCCCCAATCCTACGTAGAAATGTAGTAGCATGTATGTGTAGGTATAATACCAGTGGAACACAGATGCCCACAGGTGGCCAAGGTAGCAGGATATATTTCAGCATTTGTACAATATGTAGGTATGTGTGTGTTAGGTTGGGGTGTGTTTCATATTGTGTGAGACTGGTCAGTATGTATACATGTTGACTTATGACCTGGTGGCCATTGCCCACTACTGCTGTTGATGTCAGGGCCAAGTCCTCACAACTGCAGTGCTAAAGACAATACCCACCAGTATAACACATGCTAGCAGTAGGCCATTGTAAATGTATGGTGGTAATATCTGTCACCATCTGAAAGACTGACATGGCATGGCTGTTGGGCTAGATATACAAACGGT
This sequence comes from Protopterus annectens, assembly GCF_019279795.1. Classification (NCBI taxonomy): domain Eukaryota; kingdom Metazoa; phylum Chordata; order Ceratodontiformes; family Protopteridae; genus Protopterus; species Protopterus annectens. Next base: position 1,230,418,687 of record NC_056737.1, read on the forward strand.
ACACAGGGAAAGTACCCCAGACATACAGTATATAATGTGTAACTGTGAAATGGACACACCCTTGGAATTGTACATACAGGTATGGATCACGTTATCTGGGCCTGTAGTAGGGAATACCGGTGTCGTCTGCGAAACACATGCAGATCACAAAGGTGATAGGACTAATGTATTGGGAAACAGCTGATGTACCTGCACATGCCAGCATAACTGGAATGCACCATGCATATCCGTGCATCAGATGCAAGTAGTGTCCATAGCACACATGCACCCAGCTCACCCAAACACCACCCACATGTACCTCTCTGGTCGTATTCCTGCTATTGGGAATGGGTACAATATGACCCCCACCTGTATATGGCAATAGTGAAAGAATGCAGCAAGCAGTGCAGGTGTCCCATGCAGGTGTGTCCATATCTGTAGTTAGCACCCTGCCAGCATCCACACCACCTGATCAATACTGATAGAAAGTATTGGCATGAACACCTATCACACCTACCCTGTCACCCCAGTGGAATATACTGTATGGCGGGCCTGGACTGTCGGAGTGACAGAATGCAATGTCCTGCCACAGCTGGCCTACATCACCACCAAATGGCCTACAGGCCTCTGCTTAAAGCCTGTGTCTCACACGTACTGCCAATGCATGTTATGTCATGGACACCCAAATAACAACATAACACACTGCACATAAGCCATATGCAAGGCCATGTGGATAAACCACGGTAACATGTCCACTGTGTCCCACTGCATGAACTGTGGACCAAACCAAAACACAGCTGTGATGAGGTGATGACATTAGGGAAAGTATCAGAGAATGCATGCATAATGTATGAAGAGGCTAGAATAATAGGGGGGTTGGGAGTATGGGCAGCATGGAATGTGCAAGGTCCAACACACAGCTGTATGCACACACTATCCCTAGCTGCAAGCTCATAAATGGATGGCTGCAAACCTGCCCATACACCACAATAGGGGTGATGTCCTGACTTATGATCCCTGCCTCTGGGTAACCTGTGTGAATCTGTACAGCTGTGTGGTATTGCCACAGCAAGATAAGGCCATACTGTCAAGTTGATGGATGTACAAGTATGGGATCCTCTGCCAGCACTATACCAAGGTGCTGAACTGGGTACACAGACCCAGCAGCAAGTTTCTGCAGCTCCCCCTCCAGAATAGCATAACTTTCTATGAATGTGTAGGTGTTTGCCCACAATATCGGACACAGCTGCATTCACCCTTGTTCCCCAGGATATCATTGTGATCAAGAATGTCCACTTGACAGTACTTGAGGACATGAAATATCACAGTGTATAACAGTACACATGTCTGAATATATCTGCTAACACCAGTACCATGTAGCAGAAGCAGCAGAGACACAATCACCTACAGTACACACTCAATATCCCTTGGACAGTTTGACCCCATATTGCCAAATGATCTACGGATACCCTGCAGAAACAGTTTGCTACCTATAGGTGTACAACACAAAGGTCTGCACTGGAGTACAAACTACCTGAAATGGCTCCACTCATTCAATACAGAAGGGTGTACTGGGCATGCTCACACACAGAGAAATGAAGGCAATGTCTGGCAACAACATACTGAAAGGTCATACTAGGCATACTCACACACATAAACAAATAAAGCCCATGTCTGCAAACAACAGTGGACCATACATACCTAACAGTTGCAGATGTTAATGCATACACTCCTCAGTAATGCTGTAGTGTTCAAAACTAGTTAGGTAGGAGTTCTAATCCCAGACTTGGCAAGTGTGTGTGTGTGTGTGTGTGTGTGTGTGTGTGTGTGTGTGTGTGTGTGTGTGTGTGTGTGTCCTTATCTGTGTAGGGAGCAATGTTTTTAGGCTAGTCATGCTCACTACAATTCAAATGCCCTACTTTGGCTAGGCTGCTGATGTCATTCACTGTAAAATACACCTTTTGGAAAAATGTAGCCCAGTTATCTCCATGGTGCATCCTATAATTGCGTAATGCTGTAATGTGCAAAACTAGTTAGGTAGGAGTTCTAATCCCAGACATGGGAATTGCGTGTGTGTGTGTGTGTGTGTGTGTGTGTGTGTGTGTGTGTGTGTGTGTGTGTGTGTGTGTGTGTGTGTGTGTGTGTGTGTGTGTGTGTGTGTGTGTAGGGAGCAATGCTTTTTAGGCTAGTTGCACTCACTACAATTCAAATGACCTACTTTGATAAGGCTGCTGATGTCATTCACTGTGAAATACACCTTTGGAAACAGTATAGCCCAGTAATCTCCGTGGAGCGTCCTATAAGAGCATAATGCTGTAGTGTGATATAGTTCTTTGGTAGGGGTTCTATTCCCACATGGCAAGTGTGGATGTTTGTGTGTATGTTTCTATGTCTGTGTAGGGAGTATTGCTCTTTAGACTAGTCACAATCCATACAATTCAAATGTTCTTCTTTGGCAAGCCTGCTGATATCATTCACTGTGAATTACACCTTTGGGGAAAGAGTGCTTCAGCAATCTCTGTGGTGCATCCTATAACTGCATAATACTATCATATAATAAACTAGTTAGGTAGGAGTTCTAATCCCAGACATGGCAGGTGTGTGTGTGTCTGTGTTTGTCATTCGTATCCTGTGTGGAGGTGGCTGTGAGTGTGTAACAACTGAACTCATTGTAGAGTTGGTTTTGCAAATTTCTTATATGGTGGCCCTATTGTATGTTATAATGTCCAGCTTACAAGGATAACAGATGAGAAAGAGCTGAGAGGCTGGGGTGGAAATCCATACCCCTACATGTGACATCAAAGCCTGGCGAACAAAGTTAGCAACTCTTCTACTGTATAGAGAACACTCTCAGCCCATGTCTCATACACAAACACACTTGCCCAGGTAACAACTGCTATGTTGGTAGTACCCTTCATATTACCCACAGATAGTAACCATGGTGGGATTGCAGTGGACGACAGAGGGCATGGCACCCTGTCCATCAGTAAAATATGCATGTACATGCAGACAGTTTTCCTTCACTATGCTCCCCACTGGACACCTGCAACACCTGTGATGCCATCAAATGTGACCCGCAAAGGACATACCATGCCTTATACACATGCCCTGTATGGACAGATGCCACTGACACCAGGGAATACCTGTATCATGCTAACAATGTAGGTGCAGGTTCAACCTGCTGTCCATTACTTGTTTCCAGCAGACAGGCACATTTGATTATAATAATCTGTGTACACAACATGGACCAGACACCCCAGGTACAGTTCTACATGTCACTGTACATGCATGAGGGATGTGTGCACAGCATCCATGTCATGGACTAAAGAACATATACATGGTAAGCATTGAACAGCAATGGCCACACACAATAGTTACCCAGGTGACTGGATGGTGAATACAATACCCACCTGTGTGGGCCAATCCAGACACTACAACCCTGAGCCACATTGCAGACCATTGTCATGTGGCCTGATGTCAAGGTATATCCTTCACCTAGCCTTGTGTAGGCTTCTGGCACAGTCAACCACTATGCACCCATGAAGCAATTCACGCATGCATGTCAGTACTGGCACCCTGTGTCTGTGTGTGTGGTGTATGATGCTTTTGACCACATTCACACTCACTACAACTCCCATTGGCATACTGAAGCATGCTGTCTGATGCCAGACACCTCCACATACCCTTTGCTCATATAACCTCCAGATAACCCCTGTGGTGCATGTGATACCTGCACAGTACTGCATTGTGGCAAGCTAACTAGTGAGGAAGTATATTCCTGACCCTGCCAAGTGTGTCAATGTGTGTAAGTCCCTGAGAGAGTGTGACTGTGTTGACACTGACACCTGTTCATGCAGACAGGCAAATGTAGTACACCTAGCATATCGCTGTCATATCACTGTTGCAGATGTCACTCACCATAACATATATGTTTGGAGAGCTCCTCAACAAGTAAGCTATGTGGCACATCCTGTAACTGCATGGACATGTGATAGCAATACATAGTCAGTCAGGGGTTTGATACCCTGTACTGGTAGGTGTGTGACACAAACATGTTTAGGTTTTACTCTCCCATCCCATCCCTGACTTATCTTTGCCTTTGTCTGCCTCTCTCACTCTCTCTCTGGTGGATGTGGAGAACTACACCAGCTTTGCTTAGGCAGCAGCATGTGTTTTGTAAGTGACGCTCATGATCAGCTGATGGCCTCTACACAAATTGCAGCCTTCCTCTA
>NC_056737.1:1230760397-1230780397 GCF_019279795.1 Protopterus annectens
TTGGTACGGATATGTGGACACCTATGAGTGGTATTGCTCATTTATTTCCACTTTCTGCTGTTCAACATTGTAGGGGCATGTTTATTCTGTGGGCTCTGCTCTCAGACATGCCCCCTGCACTCATACACGCTCCGTATAAGCCTGGGGGCTCAGGCAGTGCACCTTCATTACTATGCATGGCGCGCTGCCATCCTGCTCCTAAGCGGCTGCTTCTGTGAAGGCCTAGACTAGTCCTGCATGGAAGATTAGTAAATCCGGGGGAAGAAATGTCACTGCTAGAAGAGAATAGAAGAGAGAACAGATCAACAAAAATACTCAGAAAGATAGACGTGATAAAAGCAATGCGCAGTATCAGAACAGATCGGGATCTATCATGCACTATCACAAATAATACACTAAAATTATCAGCACAGGCAGAAAAACTTAGAAGATATGCAAATAAATATAAAGGAAAAGTACAAAATAAGCAATTTATTGGTGACCCAAAAATGTTTTATAGAGCATTGGGAAACAAGGCAAAAGGAACTGAAACACCACCCCAAATAAATAAATAAATAAATAAAACAAGAAATAGATACATTCTGGAAAAAATATCTATGTAGATCCTTTGGAACATAGGAAAGATTCAAAATGGACAGAAGAAGTAAAAGAAAGAATAAGAAGTTCATATGTACAGGAAATTAAATGGGATGAAGTAACTGCCAGAGAGCTTGAAACAATGTTAAGAAAAGCTCCTAAATGGAAACCCCCAGGCCCAGAGGTAGTACCTATCCTCTGGCTAAAAGTATTAATGTCTTTACATGAAGATTTAGCCACTTATAAGAATTATTTATATGCCCACCCCAAACAGAGACCAGTCTGGCTAATAACAGGAAAACAATACTCCTACTTAAAAGTGAACCTGCATGCTATCCTAAAAACTATAGATCAATAACTTCTCTTCTGATGACATATTAACTATACACTGGAATTGATGCAGACTGAGTTTAGTCATTTAGAAGAAAACTCAATTGTGGCAATAGAACAAAATGGTAATAAAAGAAAGCCATATGAAGCAAAGGATGATTTGCTGTTAAAAAAGAGCCATAATGGAGAACTGTAAAAAGGGGAAGAATATATGGCATGGATAGGCTAAAAAAAGTATTTGACAGTATCTCACATTCATGGATAAAAGAGTACATAAAATGTTTGAAATACACTGATCCATTATATTACAGCAACCATGAAACAGTGGCAAACCACTTTGCAGTTAACCCATTCACTCCAATGGAGCTCAGGAAGTTTGCAATGTAACTTCCAATGGGCGGAGCCTAAGCCTTTTCACAGAATCAGATTATGTTGTCATATTTCAAACAAATGTTCATATCTCTGGAACCAAAGTGTTTATCAAAGACGAATAAGAGGCAAACCCTTCAACACCAACTATTTTTATAGTAGTAGCATTCTTTGGGTTCTAGGCATTAAATAGAATTTTACACGTAACAGTAAACACATTATTATGCTTGTAATATGTTGTAAACAACTTACAATATATGAGCAATCACAACTTACACAAATACTGTCAGCAGCATTTTATTCATCTAAGTAAGAGCTTTCATATGAGGCCACCAAACTCTGTCTGTGTTACTCGGTTGGTGAGATATTCAGAAAAATGTGAAAATGATGTCTATATAAATTAATATCATAAAACAACAGTTAATATATCTTTACCTGCACTAGACAGAGGTCAAATATTAGTACAGTTGTGTTTGCCATTGTGTAAGCCTTAAAAAGAAATATTATATAACATTGTATATAGCATTGTTTTAGAATTATTGCTGCAAATATGAACAAGAAATATTTGACGCCTAGAGGGGTCAGTAGGAGTTAACTGTAGATGCACCTGGAGGTGTCACTCAGATGTAATGAGTTAAGCCATGCTAAATGAGAAATTATTATTCCAGGGATAAAAATTAAAAGAGGGATATTCCAGGGTGATGCTCTGTCACTGCTGCTCTTTTGTCTTGCCCGTAAACCATTAAGGTGTCTACTTAACAGATTTAGTCATGGCTATAATTTGGCTCCCAGAAAACAAGAAAGCGTAAAGACTTCTCATCTTCTTTTTGTAGATGATTTACGACCATATAGCTCACCAGATGAGGAACTGAAACCACAACTGCAAGTGGTCAAACTTTTTCAGATGATATAAGAATGTCATTTGGTCTTAATAAATGTGCGAAAGCAACCTTTAAAGCAGGAAAGCTGCAGCACAAAGAAAAAAATAGTGTGGGACAGGAGTGTGATATAAAAGAACTTAAGCAAGAAGGAGTGTATAAATATTTGGGAATTAATGAAGGATCAACAATAAAACATAAACAAATCAGAATAAAACTTTGGAATGTTTTAGAAGACTAAAATTAATACAGAAAACAGTATTGACATCTTGGAATGAAGTCCAAACTATAAAGCGATTTGCTCTTCCTGTCCTTACAGTTTTAGAGTGATTGGCCCAAAAAGGTGTTGGATAGGTTGCACAGGAAAAAAGAAAGATGCTTCATGCTCATCAAATAATTGATAAAAATCACTGCATACGAAGACTGTATATTTCCCTTTTGAAGGAGGCATGTGCCTCCTCAAAACTGAATGCATGTATAAATCAGCAGTCTTGAGACTGCATGCATATCTGCTTAACTCACAAGACCCAAACATAGTGAAAGTTTTGAAACATGAGGAAAATAAGTCTAAGATGACTTCCCTGCTTAGTTTAGCACAAGCATATCAGTGTCAAGTGGGAATAGAAATCAAACCAGAAGTAGATAAAAATCAGGCTGCAACTGAATCTGTCAGAAAACAAAAGAAATAAAATAACATGAAGGATCAGATGAAAAGGCAAAAATGTGGAAAATGCATAAATTCAGATATAAGTATAGAAAACTCTTGAAATAACCTCATGTTGATCAGGATCGAACACAGGAATGGTTAAGCAGAGATGAATGTACATCAAAAGACAAAAGGTTAAGATTGGCGTCTCAAGACAGTGGACTATGTTCACATTGGTTTACAAAGTCCATTGAAAAAGTGGGAGAAACAGACAAATGTAGGTTTTGCAAAACAGAAGTGGAAACAGTTGCACATCTTGTTGCTGGTTGTGATATACTAATGGCAGAAGGACTATATACTGAAAGCCATAATACTGTGGCAAGATTGTTGCATTGGGGATTGTGCAAACATAATTTTGAAGTAGATGAAAATCACTGGAAATATGAGCCACTAAGCATTATAGAAAATGATGAAATTTATATCACATGGGATCACCCATTACCAACAGTTCAAAAAATAGATGCGAGCAAACCAGATATAGTAGTCCACAAAATGAAGATGAAAGTAGCATTGATCATTGAAGCTGCTCATCCATTTTTTTAATTTCTCCAAGTCTTTTGGGTTTCTAATACCATGATAGGAATGGACCCCATTCCCAAGTCAAAGTACGATTAAAGTTCATGAAATTAGTATTGCTTCAATCCTTGAAGTCAGCCAAAAGTGTTCTTTGCAGCACCCACAATGTGCCCAGTAATGACTCTTTCTGCAATTCATACGTGGTTACATGTATTGGTAACATATCTAAACATGATTAAATTCTTTTTTATAAGACCCATTGCTCCTACTACTATTGGAACTGTCTGGGTATCTTTCTTCTACATTGCTCTTGTTTCTGCCTGCAGATCCTGATATTTTATGACTTTATGTCTCTCTGTATGCAAGACACTTTAGTCACTGGGTGTGACGATTTCAATGATCAATGCTACTTTTGTCTTCTTTTCATGGACCGCTGTATCTGGTTTTCTAGCATCTATCTTTTGAACCATTGGTAATGGATGATCCCATGTTCATAGGTTCATAGGTGCGTACTAGGCTAATGGCACTGGAGCCTTTACAAGCCCAGCCCATAGAAGTGCCCTGGCATCATGCCACCCGATGTTAGTTCCCAGTGCCTCTATCAAGCAGAGCCACTGGAGTGATCCCTGAGGTGAACTTTCTATTTCCCATCCACTCATCAAGATTTCTCTTGAAGAGTGCCAGTGAGGTGCTCTACCTGACATGTATGGGTAGTCTATTTCAGAGCATGGGTAATCACTTACAAAGTCCCTCCAGCATGTTATGTGGTAATGAGGTTGAGGTCCCTGGAGATGTGATGCAAACTTCATAATTTTCTATGATGCTTTGTGGGTCACATTTCCAATGTTTTTCAGCCAGTTCAATACCATAATGTTTGCACAATTCCCAGGGCAACAGTCTTGCCACATTATTATGCCTGTCAGTATACAGTCCTTCTGCCATTAGTATGTTACACCCAGCAACGAGGTATGCAACTGTTTCCAATTTGGTTTTACAAAACCTACATTTGTCTGTTTCTCCCACATGTTCAATGGACTTTGTAAACTAACAAGTACAGAGCCCACTATCTTATGCCACCAAAATTAGCCTTTCATCTCTTGGTTTGAATTCTCTCATTAACCATTCCTGTGTTTGTTCCTTATCAACATGAGGTTCTTCCAGAAGTTTTCTATACTTGCAACTATATTTATGTATTTTCCACATTTCTTGCATTCTCATCTGGTCCTTCGCCTTATATTCTTTCTTTTTTTGGGGGGGGGGACATTCACTTGCTACCTGATTTTTATCTATTTCTGGTTTGATTGCCATTCCTGCTTGACACCAATATGATTCTGCTAGATTAAGCAGAGAAGTAATCTTAGATTTATTCTCCTCATGTTTCAAAACTTTCACTACATTTGGATCTTGTGAAGTCAGCAGTTATGTGCAGAATCCCACGATTGAAGATCTATACATGTAATCAATTTCAAGGAGGCCTATCCCTCCTTTGGAACGGTGAATATATAATATTAGTATGCACTGATTTTTATAAATCATTTGGTGAGCATGAAGTATCCCTCTTGTTTTCCTATCTAATCTATCCAACACGTTTTGGGGCCAGTCAATCACTCCAAAACTGTAAGTTAGGACGCCAAGAGCGAATTGGTTTATAGCTTAGATTTTGTTCCTAGATGTCAATGCTATTTTCAGAAATAATTTAAGTCTTCTAAAGTATTCCTTACTAAGCTTTATTTGCATTTGTTCATGGTTTATTGTTGATCCTTCATCAATTCCCAAATATTTATACACTCCCGCTTGGTCAAGTTCTTTTATATCACATTCCTGTCCCAAACTGATGTTTTCCTGGTGCTATAGTTTTCCTGCTTTAAAGGTTGCTTTTGCACATTTATCAAGACCAAATAACATTCTTATATCATCTGAAAAAGTTTTGACAACTTGCAGTTGTGCTTTCAGTTCCTCATCTGGTGAGCTATACAGTTTTAAATCATCAACAAAGAGAAAATGAGAAGTATTTACCCTTTGTTGTTTTCTAGGAGCCAAATTATAGCCATGGCCTAAGCTGTTAAGTAGACAGCTTAATGGGTTAAGGACAAGGCAGAATAGTTGTAGTGACAGAGAGTCACCCGGGAATATCCCTCTTTGAATTTTTATCCTTGGGATAATAATTTCTCCTTTATCATGGCTTAATTGCAAAGTGGTCTGCCACTGTTTCATAGTCACTGTAATGTAGTCGATCAATGTAGGGTGTATTGTACACATTTTTAAGCATTCTTTTATCCATTAATGTGGGATGCTATCAAATGCTTTTTTGTAGTCAATCTATGCCATACATAGATTCTTCCCCTTTTTATAGTTCTGCACTATGACTTTCAACAACAAATGGTTCTTTGTTCCATATGACTTTCTCTTATTGCCCTTTTGTTCTACTGCCATAGTTTATATGTTGTCACAAGGCAAGTTAGTGGTCTATAATTTTTAGGGTAGCTTGCAGGTTCACTCTTAAGTAGGAGCATTTTTTTTCCTGTTGTTAACCAGGTTGGTATATGTTCGGGGTGCACATATAAATAGTGCTTACTCATAGCTAAATCTTCGTGCAAAGATGTTAATAATTTTAGCCAAAAGTTAAGTACTGCATCTGGGCCTGGGGTTTTCCAATATTTATTTTTATTTTTTATTTAACATTTGTTGACCGGGAAAGTCCGACTAGGTTCCACAGAGCCTGTTTTCAGCGGAGGCCCGGGAGATATACTCCAGATGCATGTTTTGGAATGTGGGAGGAAACCGAGAGGCCGGAGAAACCCACACAGGGACAGGGAGAAAAAAAAAAAACTCCACACAGAAGGCACAGCTGCAGAGAAGACCAGAGAAGAACTTGCTGCTGTGAGAACCCAACACCAGAGGAGGTTTGATGCAAAGCTTAAAAACTTTGCTAAAATTATTAACTCTGAGTAGCTCTGATTTAGCAAGCTCTTTAACCTTTTCTTAACCTAGTTTCAGTCTCTCTGGCTGCTACTTTATCCCATTTCATATCCAGTACCTTTAAACTTCTTATTCTTTCTTTTACTTCTTCTATCCATTTAGCATCTTTGTTATGTTCCACATGATCTTCATAGATTCTTCTCCAAAATATATCTATTTCTTCTTTTTTGGCAGTCTTTCAATTCCTTTAAACTTGTTTCCCCATTCTCTATAAAACTTTTTTGAATCATCAATAAATTGCTTATTTTGTACTTAACCTTTATAAATTTCTGCATATCTTCTAAGTTTTTCCACCTGTGCTGAGATTTTTAGTTTATTTGCTAAAGTTAATGAAAGATCCTGATCTGTTCTAATGCTGTGCATTGCTTTTATCACATCTTTCTTAGTATTTTTGTTGATCTGTTCCCTCTTCTATATTCCTCTAACACTGACACTTCTTGCCTTAATTGCTTTATAATTTTCTCTATTCGATACTTCCATGATGGTATTCAATTTATTTCTCCCCTTCCTTTCCCTCACTACCATGTGTTCTTATGGTAAAACATTATCAGTTATTAATTTAGCTGCACAGTAATATATCATGTTTACTTCTGTTATATCGCATGGATCTCTATGGACAGTCCTAATTACTGTGTTCATTTGTTTTATCAAACTTCTGACTTTTTGAGTTTTATTGACCTTCTGCTGTCTATTTCTTTCATTGATCTTAATATGTCTATCTATGCCTACTAAATCAAGCAACTTTTCTCTTAACTCATTTTCTTCCAAACTAAGGGAACATTTTTGTTTTCCATTTCCTGTGGACATTCTTTATTAAGTTCTATAGCATCTTCCTGTGGCACATTCTCTTCAATTTCATTCTGTGTCATCCGTTGCTCTGTCATATGGGAACTCACTGGTCCATCACTCCTCAACAATCAGAGTTTCCACAGATTCCTGTTACTTCCCTTGCTGTGCATCTTCAAGAGAATGTTTATACTGGTTTCCTGCTGAAGGCTCCAAAGATCTTCATATGACATGTGACCAATTGCTTCCCATTCTACTGGTTTCCCCTTAATTTGGATATCCATTGCTCTATGCTGTTGTGGTGCTTTATGAATTACATTTTTTGCACTGAATCCTTCACTTCGCAGGTACTCCATAACCTCAGTTTCTATTTATTTAACGTCTCTGTTAGTAATTTCCTTTTCTACTTTTCCTCTTTGCCTTCTTATTTTTTTGTATTGCAAAGTTTTCCATGTCCAGATTCCTTTGCCTGTATTTCTCTTCAAATATCTTTGGTGCTGCTCTTTTTGTATTGGTTAGTTTTGCTTTCTCCTTTGCATAAATATTACACAATATTAAATCTCTTTTTCTTTCCCATGTCCATATTTCTTCTTCATATGACGCAAGATCTTCCTGCTTCACCTTACCTTGGGGACTCACTCCATCATGCTGTGATGTAACCTGTGTTAGACCTTCTACAACAAATCCTTCACTTCGCAGGCACTCCATAACTTCAACTTCTATTTTTTGAATTTCTACTTTACCTCTTTGTGATATTATTTTTGTTATTGTGAAATATTCCATATCTGTATGCCTTTGCTTGTATTTCTCTTCAAATATCTTTGGGACTGCCTTCTTTATATTGATTAATTTTGCTTTTTTGTTTGCATAAATATTGCACCATATCAAATCTCTCTTTCTTTCCCATGTCCATATTTCTTTTCCATACTTTTCAAAAATGTTTAGGTTTTGTTGTTTATATTTTTGCACTTCCTCAGATGCTTCTTTTTCCAAACAGATCAACGTTTCTTGATCTATATATTGTTTTTCACAAATAAGTTGTATTAACAAATGCAATTTTTTATTTTAAGCTTCTGAAAGTTTTTCTTGTGGAAGTATTTTTCTTTCCTCTAATTTCTTTCTTAATCATTTGTATATCTTGTGTCTGGAAATTTTGGGCTTTTTGCATAATAGTAACAATACATAATTTCTTTCTTATCCTCAATAGTCCACTTTATCATCTTTATGGCTCTTCTTTGTCCTATCAGTTTTTGTGACTTTTGTGGACTACTACTTCCTTCTACATTAGGAGGGCCAAGCTCCCCCTGGGCCTGGCCTGGCCCCATTGTAGGGATGTTTCTGTATTTTGGGGATTCTACACTGTCATCTTTTCCATTCCTGGCACCAGTGTGCCTACCAGGATAGGGCACCTTTTTATCCTGGGTCTTGTGCACCCAGCTATCTTTTTTAAATTTTAACCTACTTCTGTTCATGATATATGCTATATAAATACATTCTATATATCAGTGTCGCCTTGGTGAGATTTTGTGAAAAACAGGGTCCACCTCATGAAGGTACTGACAAGACCTGAGGATGAATTCAGTTTCAGCACTACTAATCTCCCTTGCTTGCTGAGTTTTCATCTCTCCATTTGGACTCCCACTGACTACAGTGTCTAATGTACAGAGAGGCACAAAGTCATAAAATACCAGGATTTGCAGGCAGAAGTGAGGGAAAAGTGGAAGAAGGATACGCAGACAGTTCCTATAGTAGTAGGAGCAATGAGTCATGAAAAAGAATTTACAATCATATTTAAATATATTACCAATAAATGTAACTCCATACGAATTGCAGAAGGAGTAATTTCTGTACACATTGCTGGTGCTGCAAAGAGCACTTCTGGCTAACATCAAAGACTGAAACAACACTAATTTCATAATCAAACTTTCACTTAGGAATGGGGTATATTCCCATTATGATATTAGAAACCCCAAAACTTGGAGAAATTAAAAAAAAGTTATAAGCAATATGTGTGGAAATTTCTTTAAATGCAGCAGGACTGCACACTCAGGAGCAGGATTACTTACCTTGTATGAAACAACTGATAATAAAATCTGTCCTCATATAAAAGTATGTAACAGAAAGAATCAAATGCACATATTATCTACACACAGTCAACCCATCTGCTCCATGCAGGATGATGACTGATTGTCTGGAATATATTAATGGACGCTGTTCACATACATGATGTTCTACCAAAATGTTTCATTCAAGTAGACTTTGTAGTTTTAGTAATCTTAGCAAATGTTTTATTGGAAGAAAAATGTAAACATACTGGATATGTACCCATAAAACTTATTAAATGTTATAAATAATGATCTCTGTATGATTTACAGGTCATCATAAAAGTACTTGCCCTCAGAAAAATGACACAGTTTGGCATTTTATTTTAGGTTTCTTTGTTCTCCTTTCCTCTCTGCGAATTTTGTCTTCAGCATTATGGACTTTCGGTAATGTAAAGCAGAGCAGAGGTTCTCAGTGGTCAAGGTTATAAGTACTCTATTGTTTGAAACTTTTTGTCTGGCTGATCATAATTTATTTGTTTTCTGCATTGTCAGAGTCATATTAGGTATCTGAAATCTGAATTTTCAGCATAAGACATATAGGCTGAGACTGAATTTCATCTTTTGTGTTCATTAGTGCTCTACTTTAGTTAACAAATTCTAATAAATAAATAAATAACAATAAAATTGTGCAACGTGGTATATAATGAGCTTTTGGAAATGGGACTATTTTTTGGGGGGAGCTGTTTTGGGCTAGCCCCATGCAAAAATAGTTACTTCTATTGTGTCTTTTGTGTATTATTTGTGCAGTTATCTCTGCAGTTTTGCTAACCTACAGCATAAATTATGAAGTAACAATGTTCTCTTCCTTAGATTCTAACAATGTTGTATATTATTTAATAGATAGTTCATAAATGCCCTATGTGTGATAGCAGAAATATGTCAAATTGCCATTTAGTGTAATGGATTTCTCATGTCTGACCTCAGACCTTGTAGTCCATCCCCAGTGCCATCCTACTGCCCTCATGGACATGTCCTCATTCTTTCCCTCACCAGGCAGGGTCAAGATTCTTCACGCAGACATATGAGGGCTTAATCATGGCCCAGTGACTGCAAAGTAAAGTGCATTGTGATGGTCATCATACTATTGCCAGCTCTTGTTCTTCATCTATATGGGTTGGAGGCCTGACTCCCTGTGTCCTGGATTACCTGGATAGCCAGTGCATGCAATCAAGTGTGTTCTAGGTTCTAGGTACATCCACCCCCAAAGGCAGCAATGCTAGTCAAGTCTACCTATTTACCTAGCCTAACATCAGTTTTTTTAAACTTGCCCCAATGGTATGTATTTATCAGCGCATCATCCCTTGACCAGTCCATTACTCTCATGAGTAAAGAGGCAGTAAACCTCTTCATTCCTCTCTTCCCCATTATCAGCACCTAATGGCACCCGAGATGCTAATCAAACTTGAATCACCTGGGTTGTAGCCATGCTTCTATCCTTCCATCCAAAAATGAACGTAAAACTGACAGTTCTCAGCACAATGATCAGGTGGTCTTTAGTGATGGCCATTAGTAAGACAAACCATAAACAGATATAAATTTTCAAAATCAGATCACAGTATGATAGAAAGGTGCCTGTTGACCTGATCTGGTGACTATTGTAAGCTAAATCAAACAGGCAAAGGAACTTTTTTTTTTCAGCAATTCTGTAAACAAGTACTTTTATCAGGTTTATGAAATGAACAATATTTAATAAACTGAAACAAGACTGTAAAACTCCATTGAGCCACAAATTCAAATATCCTCTTTGCTGAGAATAAAGACCCAATAGTTCCCAAACCAGAGGGCAATATGCCTCATAATCTTACCACTAATATTAATAACTCATGGTAGTTGAAACTAGGAAGTAAGAATGGTCTTTCATATACCTGCACAAATTTGCACAGACTGTCTTTGAGAAAATAGACAGGCAATATTTGCTCTATATTGATTGTAGTTTGATTGCACATCATAGAAACTGCTGATAACAGACACTAAATAGGACAGAGTTTAACAAATGAATTCTGTAGACTTGCACCGAGTCATTAGAAACAGTGAGCTTTGTTCAAATATCCATTACTTAGCTGTTTGCTTAAAACCTCCTTTACCTGCTGGATATTATCGCAAAGGTGTTTTTGTGTGTTTGTACGTGTGTGTGGTGTGTATGTGTGCGTGTTTTAGCTCTAGCAAGCAGTTTTCTATAGTTTTAGAGCAAAAACTTTTTTTTGTCAACTTAGAGGAGTGAAGGCACTGACTGTTTTAGTTTCTCCTCATTTAGCCTAAATGGGCTGTGATATTTACTCCTTCCAAGTCTGACATCAACAGCTTTATAGGCCAGATATTTCTGTCAATATGGTTCCTGACCATCACACAGTTATCTACAAAGAAAAAGATGCTCTCCCTGTCTTCAAGTTTCTACAGTTTATTTCTAATCCTGGAGGCTAATTCCTTAATAACTAAGATAAATAGGCCTGGGGAGAAAAGGAAGCTCTGCTTAGTAGCTCAGGTAATTTCCCCCTCAATGGATAGTGTTCTATTCAGCAGGACCTTGAAAGATGTATTATAGTAAAAGGCTGTAACCCACTGCCTAAATTTAAGGCCTCAATTCCTTCTTCCCTTCTTCTGGAATAGAAAATGTCTTACAACAGCATTGAATGTCTTCCTTAAATATAAAAGGATGACTCCTGCTTCATTGTTCTTGCAATCCATACTTTCTATAAAGGGAGAGATCAGCCTACATTTATCTTCTACTTGTCTGTGTCTGACAAGGCCACTTTGACAAGGTTTGATGAGAGAGGATGATTTATTATTATTTTATTTTATTTTATTTGCTTTTGTTAACGAGGAAAGTCCACTGGGCTGGTATGACCCTATTTTCAGTGGAGGCCCAGGGAAAAAAAGCTCCAAAACAATATACACGATAATAGAATTTGTTTGGAAAGTTATTTACAGCATATAAAAATTTACAGGAGTAACAACATGAGAATCAGAAGTAACACTGAACAATTATATGGCTGTCAGTATATACAGAGTTCAAGAGAAGGCAAATAATTTCAGATGCGCAGTTTTGTTGTACATAATAGGCAATGTGATTAACTACAGAATACTGATACTTTGTTTAGTGTCCTGGTCAAAGTTCTGGCCAATATTTCTGCATACAGCAGGTTAATTAGAAATATAGGCCTGAAGTCAACAACTCCTAAACAGTCTTACTACACTTTGGAATGATAGTTATAACAGTCTGAGCACAGATAAGGTCATTCATTTGGTCATTCTCAGCAGTATGACTGAATGAATAGCTTCACTCTTTAACTATTGTTGGATCCCCGCTGATAAAACTTGATAAGATGCACATCTAACACAACCACCTTATTAAATTTTAAAGCTGATAACATATTTAACTTCTCCACAATATACTGCTTTATGCAAGTACCAGATAATTGTGATTTGGTAGACATTTTATCCATGAGTTGGTTTGACTCTCTTACTTCACTGTTGCTGCATAAGACCTAGAAGAAGAGCTAATGACTTGCACATCTCCCGTTCCTAAAGTAGTGCTCCATTGTCAGCTATGATCCCACTTATAAATGGTTTAGTCTCCCTTAGTTGAAGTGCCATGAAATTAATTTTGCACAACTTTCCACATGGAACAACCAGACATTCTTTTTTCATAACATCACTGCCTCCATGTGCACTTTGGTCAATATCTGCATTTCATTTCACAAATTATTTACTTTAAGGCTAGATTGATCCAGCGCTTGTCCTAAATTTATCATGTCTACGGCTTTACATTCTACAGCCACTCTTATTTTTCTGTTTTTGTGCCCTGGCTTTCCTCCATCCCACTACCTCAGTGATAGGCTTTGTGTAACTCTTCTTTTGACTTGCAGGGTAATGCCCATGATGGCATGTAGTTTCTGGATATCCTTCCAACATGACCAAGCTTTGAAGATGCTCTTTCACCCAGGACTGTTTTAAGGGGATGTCTGAGAATGGATATGTGATCTGGCTGTGACTTTCCAAGGGAGAAGTTTTTTTTTTTTTAATGAGAAGTAGCCTTGTAGTGTTTGTGGGGGTGCAGTATACCTAATGTAAAATGTTATATATAAGTGAAACACGTAAGTAAGTGAATCTTTAAGTTACTGGGAGCCGATTTACCCTTTGAAGAAGTAGATAGTGATGAGTGGTGTTGGCTACAGAAAGGGCAAATCTACAGATTTTCTTTACCATGGTCATAGATTCATAGGTTCATAGGTAGGTTCATAGGTAGGTACTAGGCTATCGGCCCAAGGGCCTACATAAGCCTAGCCAACAAGGTTCCCTGGCATATGCCACCCAAGAAAGTTATTTTCCTGTGCCACTGTCGAGCAGAGACACAGAAGTGATCCCGGGGGTGTATTTCCTATATCCCATCCACTCATCAAGATTTATCTTGAAGAGTGCTAATAAAGAACTTTGCTTGACATAGATGGGTAGCCTGTTCCAGGGTATGGGAAGTCTCTGGGACAGGAATCTATCCCTCCAGCATGTCCTGTTTATTGTGGTGACAAGATTCAGGTCCCTAGAGCATGTAACTCGGAGGGATTGGGATTTTTTTAGGTGTAACATGTTCAACAGCTCTGGGTTTGACATAGCTTTATATGTTAGGCAGAGATCACCTCGGAGTAGGCGATATGCTATGGAGTAAAACTGGGTTTTTTTGAGGCAGTCAGTGTAGCGCATTTGTTTGAGGCCAGTAATCCTCTTTGTGAGGTACTTCTGTGGTCTTTCCAGCTGCTACAGATGTCTTGTGAGGTACATTCCAAAAGGGGAGTTGTACTCTATAATGGGTCTAGTGAGTGTCGAGTAGAGGGGAACAATGACCTCTTTTTTCCTGGATGAGAACCCTTTTATGATGAGGTGTGCCACATAGAAGGACTTCCTGACTACTGTGGTGATGTGACTATCAAAGGAGAGACTACTGTCCACCTAGGTCCCAAGGTCTCTTATCACACATTCGGTGTTAAGTAGATTGCTGCCTATGTGGCAGTTCATGGGTACAGAGTTTTTACCAAAGGGGGTGACACTGCACTTTTTGACATTGAGCTTGAGGCCATGGCTCTGACACCAGGCATCTGTCTCAGCGAGGTCCTTCGGTAGGATGTCCACATCATTTGGGGACTCGACTGTGGCTCATAGTTTGCAGTCATATGCAAACTTCATTAGCCAGAGGCCTTCTGTGTTAGCCTGTACTTCAGAGAAGTAGATACCAAACAGGAGTGGTCCCAGGACAGAACACTGTGGTACTCCACTTGTCACTGCTTTGAGGTCAGATTTGGAGTCTGCAACTTTTACAGTGTGGGTTCTGTCAGTGAGCCAGTTGGCAACCCATCTTGTGACGTAGGGATTTATACCTAGTTTAGTGAGTTTAGCTATAATTCCAGAATGGGGGATGGTGTTGAAAGCCTTCACGAGGTCAAGATAGGCTGTGTGAACCACCTTACCCTCATCTATGGCTTTGGTGACTGCCTCAAAGAAGTCGATCAGGTTCAGGAGGCATGATCTGCTTTTCACAAACCTGAACTGGGTGGGATCCAGAGTTTGGAGGTTACCAATGTCTTTGTTTATGAGTTCCATGATGATACATTCCATGGCCTTGCAGACCAGACTTGTCAGGCTAATAGGTCGATAGCTCCTGGGATCAGTGGTGGCTCCCCCTTTGTGGAGTGGGATAACTGTTGCTGTGCGCAAGTCTGAAGTCTTTTAGTATTGTGGGAAGATTGTAAGGTCAGCAGACAAAGACTATTGAAGTTTGGGGAGTAGAACATTCTTATCTATGGCAAGCCATAGTGAGGTGAGAGGAGGTGTGACATTCTACAGCACATCTTAAGTTGGGATATGACTATATGGATGGTGTTCTCAGTTGCATTACCACTTTGAGCATTCTTTTCTGGGGATACCCTCAAGTATTTACTAAACAGTAATAGCTATTGTCTTCTTATCCTCATCTGCTTTAAAAATCAACACATGTGTAGAAAGCCTTATCTTTTAATTTTATTGTGTCTGTGTTTTTTAGCTTTGTTTCATATAAGCAGGCAACTCTGTACTCAACAAATTCCTCTTAACTTGTTTATAGTTTTGTTATTCTTAAGTGGATGTGAGTAGACTCCCTCATTTCAGGATATAATAGCTTTTATTCAGTCTCTGCAAAGTCAAAACATTGCATAGAATCCTCAAACAAATAATATGCCTATTCCTTGAATGATTTCTTGCAAGTATCTGGCAGTATCAATGAAGTCTGAGCACATGGAAATATTATTGGATTTAGAAAGGCTTATTGCACTCTCGAAGCCTTATGTCAGAAAGTTTCCTCATAGTAGTAAGCATTTTGGTTTCTTATACTGGTTTATGAATATGTTTTTTTTCCTGCTTGTTGCAGCTTAATGAAGAAATCTATCTCCCACGTGAAGCTGCTTGTAAATGTGACTGGGAACTGCTAATGGTAATTAGCTCTGCCCTGGCCCCAGATAAGTTTTAAGAACCCATTCTCCTTGGCAAAGCAGTTAAGAGAATCATTCATACGAGAACAATTTTAGTCTAGCAGGAACAAAATAGGTTATGTCTTTTGACAAGAGTCACTAGTTTACTCCTGTGGAACTATTTACAGTACAAGTAAGTACTATGAAACCACAATGGTACTGGTTGGTCACTGTGTATGTGTGTGAATGTGTGAGTATGCACATCCTTAGAGGTATGTATGAAGCTGAATGATTGTTTGTATGTTTTTGTGTGTGTGTCCATATCTTCCTGATTGGCTGCAGTAGGGGACAAAATGAGTCCATGTATGTGTATGTCTGCATGTGTGAACGAGCATGTGTGTGTGTGTGTGTGTGTGTGTGTGTGTGTGTGTGTGTGTGTGTGTGTGTGTGTGTGTATGCGTATGTGTGTGTGTGTGTGTGTGAATGTCTGGGAATCTGTGGGTGTACGTATGCATGGTTGTCTGAATGTGTGAGCATTTGTTCATTTATGGGTCCATTTGCTAACATCATCATCTTCAAGGCAGAAGACAAGGTCATGAGATCACAGTGTTCATTTAATAGATATTTATCTACTAATGATGTTTTCTTTAGTGTGGCTTTACCATTTTTCTATATCAGAACATCTCTCCATTGCACTGATTGACCAATTCATGTTCAGTAATTAGTGTAGGTTGACAGGGATTCTGTGAATCTGATGGAGAGTCATAGTTGCTAGTATTCCATCTTATTTTTCATTGTATGTTTTGACAATTTTCCTTTCATAACTATTTTTCTTTTTAGGAGTTCCTTTACATTTATTTTTTTCCTCAACTCACAGCTCCTGGCTGTCTGTCTTCATACAATACTACCTCTTTGTGAAACAAATGGACAAAATATGGAACACATTCTAACAACTTCAACAAGTTAGTACACAACGCAGTAAATAACTTTCTTTAGTTATAAAAACAGTATTATTCAATGTTGTTTATCAAGCAATTTGCTTAAAAAGTTCTTACTGTGGAACACTGATGAATATGAAATATTTAGCATTAAAAGGGAGGGACATTCCTCATAAAAATGCACAGCTGACGGGAATGTCTCTACTAAACTGTTCATTTGCATATGGTTTGTAACATTAGTCCCAGGATTCATGAAGCTTGGCGCAAGGACAGCGTTAGCCTTGTGCCGACCATGCGGCGTAGAGATGGCGCAGCAGCACCACATGCATATTAATGAAGGCGCTCTGCCGCAATGGCCACGTGCATAGGAAACATGCGCAAGTGCAGGGGGCGTGTCCAAGCGCTGTACAGAAGCGTGAACATGTCGGGTGCATACACACAACCTAAAATGCTGACTAGTACAGCTTGCCTCTAATAGTAATCACTCCTGTCAGTGTCCATAGATACTGAAATGTAAGCAAAGCATACAAGACATATTTGCGAACACCAAAATAAAAAGTAAACACAAAGGCACATAGCTGAATATTCAGTCCCCGCCCCTCAAACAAATGACATTTAAAACCCCGTGCCCGTATTCCATTGTAGTGTCGATAGTTATACCAAGTGGAAGCGAAACACATTGTGTTAGCGTGCCGCCAATTACTAAGCCTAGCCCAATGGTTAGGGTTACCACCTGTCCCACATTGTGAGGGACAGTCCCCCTCTAGGCAGTAGTGTCCATACCAAAACCATTATAAAAGTCAAATGTCCTGTGATTGTAGGACATAATTATGTCCCATATTTTATGTAATAGTCCCATACAATACTTATTTCCATATGTAAAATACCTAAATGTTACAAGAACAGAATAAGCAAGTAAATGAAACAGAATAAGCAACTAAACTGCCACCACAATAAGCTTACATTTAGGCATAAAACTAAAGTACTATCCATTGTACTGACTGTGGGTATGTGTTGGCCTGTAAAATCTGATGTGTGTCCCGAAAATGTCCCATCTTGGTCATATGAAAAGGTGGCAACCCTACCAATGGTCAGAGCATTCGCCCACTATCTGCCCATTCGAGGTCCAAGTCATCCTTGTTAGGACGGTGCAAAGATGAACGGGTATTACCCGGGTCTACCTACCATGTCATGAAAGATAAGTATCTGTGTGTACCTATGTGAGTGAAGTACAGCATGTGGAAGATCAGAAATGCAAGGGTAGTCCTCACAACCATATAGGTACCAGAGATATGTAGTGTACGCAATGTGTTCTGTTGACTGTGCCATGGGCCGTCAACCAGAGAAGGGATGGATGGTGTGTGTGGAATATGGGGGTGGGGGGTGATGGGTAATGTAATAATTCGCAAAGGGGAGAGTGGGTTGGATGCACAATAGGTGAATTGGAGGTGTATGAGGGAGCAGTGGGTGAATCAGAAAGATAACCAAAGAACAAACATTCCCATCCACAATGCAACCTGACAGGCCATACTGTAGAACACAATCCCACAAACATATGAACATTAAAATGTGCGATACACATGTACAGAAACATTACTGGCACATAATGGTCTGGCCTGAACTGAGCCATCCAACCCCAACACACCTGGATACATAATTGAATACCCATCATCCCCTCCACAGCATACCCCCCTTCCTGAACATCCACCAAAACCACTTATACTTGGGCTGCTAGCTTGGCACAGCCATATCTGCACATAGTGACCCCTACTTATATCTAGTAGGCAGTCTCACCCTAGGCAGTCTCAGGATTGCAAACTAGGTATCCCTTGCATGTATAACCCTACCTCATTTTCATAAAGCCAAAGGAATCGAGGTCATCGGTCCCCACAATTTTTGGATATCCCTCATGGGATAAGTATCTGTTCTAAACATTAGACTTGGTGCCACGACACGATGTCTAGTCCTGTAGACATCTGGACACAAGTTGTATGAGCAGTAGTTGTCCACAAGACTGCTCAGCATCCAGCCGGTCCTGCAGAACCTACGATCCGGGGTTAAACACCTGACCGTGATGCATGTCTCCCCACATGCATTATCGGGAATATATACCTTACACATTCGCATAGTGGCAGTTGGATATAGGGTGATTAAGGTGCTTTAAAAGCAGACGCAAGTAGGGTTACCACCTGTCCCACTTTGCGATGGGCAGTCCCTTTTTGGGCAGTTGTGTCCTGACCAAAAATAATACAATGGCAAATGTCCTGTGATTGTAGGAAATAATTATGTCCAAATTTCATGTAACAGTTACATAAAACGGTTATTTCTGTACATAAAATACTTAAATATTGCAAGAAACAGAATAAGAAACTAAACTGCTACAAGAATAAGCTTTCATTTAGGCAAATAAGTAAAGTTCTCACCTTTGTACTGACCGTGGGTATGTGTCAGCGTGCAAAATCTGATGTGTGTCCAAAAAATGCCCCACGTTGGCCATTTGAAAAGGTGGCAACCCTCGATGTATGCAGGTATGCAAGCGGGTATGCGAGATGGTAAGTGGCGGTGATTCAACGGTATGGGAAATGTAAATAAGCATGTAGGTGTATATGCATGTGTATGTACAGACCAAGATATATATATATATATATATATATATATATATATATATATATATATATATATATATATGCATAGATATGAAGAATGAACATGGTCACAATATAGCAGTCATAAGGAATGTGAAGGGAAACAGCAGCGGAACCCCCCGTAATATTTAGTGCTGTTATATATTAGGATGGTCAGAGGTGAGCACACCTCTGCATCCCCAACCACAGGTAGGATGCTAAGAGAGGAACTAACGACGTCTCCGTGCTAAGTCTGACTTTCAACTAGGTACACAGCAGTCCCGGTCCCCAGTCGGACAAGCCTAAACCCGGATGACCACATGAACACCCTGACAATCAAATACACGTATGTGCAAGGATTATAGGATTCGGAGGTCTGAATATACTTTGAGTGAGTCAACATGCTGCAAGGGTCCAGAGCAGTATGGAATGGCGCATGTGTAGTAGTGCAGTTTTCCCAACAGGAAAATGGATGCCTGCTGTGTTAGTGAAGTGTTGAGTCAAGTGTTTGGGTAACTATGAACCATGGGTATACATATAAATGAAGCAGAACACCAATAGTGTAATGTTTAGAGCATCCGACTATCGGGCAGACGTTGCCAGTTCGACTGCAGCACACACCATTTATGATGCATAATCCGTATACGAGCATATCTTGCTAATTTTATGCTGTATAATGATATAATACCAATTAAATGTGAATTGGGGTGACGTATCACAGTAAGAATGTAGACGGATTTTGCGTGACGTGAATCGGCG
>NC_056737.1:1230782897-1230817897 GCF_019279795.1 Protopterus annectens
ACGCATGTGTAAGTGCGGGCAATGTATTGACACACACATGTATATATATTTATATATATATATATATATATATATATATATATATATATATATATATATATATATATACACACACACACAAATATATAAAGATATGAATATACATGTATGCATACATATCTGTATATATTAATGTATATATTAATGTTCATAGGTTAGTACAAAGCTAACTGCCCTTGCAAGCCATTTTTAGCCTAGCCAATTATCCCTTGTGAGACTCAGACCCTGCACCTTTTGCTTGCAAGACAAACACCTTAACCATTAGGCCACCCTCCCAACCCAATGTAAATAGATATATATATGTTACAGTAAAAATACACATGTATATACTTAGGTTATGTTACAGCAGTTATGGGTAACATATGTTCAGACCGGGCATATGTTGGTGGGAGGTCCAATAAAAAAAGTCTACCCCCCCCCCCCCAGCTAGGCCGGTGAGACATACAGACGTGCAATAAAGGTAAATACACCACTGCTTCCCAGACCACTGGCAGGAAACTACCAGAGGGAGAGATCTACAAGGTCTACACTTTAAACTTGGGACACCAAAAATTTTGTTCTTCTAGCCAAGGCCAGTAAATATTGCTGTGACCAGGATGTAGCTGTACACGGAACAGTAGGTTGTGCAAGCCTGATAACACATGTGTTGACACAACGTATGACATGTGTACCGACATGGGGAGAGTGGGCAGTGTGAAGGGGTGTGTTCATACCCCACCTGCGCCCACAGTAAGGATGAGTGCTGTAGAGGAGTGGCAGGTAGAGGAACTATGGGTATGCAATTATGGGCCAAGGCATGCAGGTGTTGGCTGGCAGAGATGTATTAGGACTGCCCCGTGGATGTAAGTAATATTCTGATGTGGGTGTAGCAGATGCCCATACCTCCCAAACCTTAAGAGCACATCTACTGGATAGTCTGTAAACCATTGGGGAAACACATAGGGACCATATCATTGAACTGTCCCCGATTACCTGGGACGTCCGTGATTACAAATCAGAATCTAACACAGTCCCATCTAAACCTTCCTAGAACTAGTGATATTAGGAGGAAAGGTGGCGGAATGCATCTAATGAATAATGACAACATGTAAGAGTCCTAAACAGCATGTACCTCAGACAATGTATATGAATACATATGTGCTCTGGGTCCATCAATGTGTCAGGTTAATAGCACCAACCTTCTACATGTGTCCCTGAGGTTGTTATGCAGTGTCCCTGATTCAGTGTTCATTCTCCCCCATTTGTATGAGAGATCTGCTAGTGAGAGAAAGCACATGTTATGCCAACTACCTTAGAAAGATGATAGAATAATACGGTTGGGGTTACCACCTGTCCACCTTTGTGAGGGACACTCCCCTTTGGGCAGTTGTGTCCTGCAAAATAAATGTAATTATGGCGAATGCCCTGTGATTTAGGGCAAAGAGTTCCTGTATTGTCTGCAGTAGTTGCATAAAACAATTATTTTGTATCTGAAACACCTAAATGTTATAAGAAACAGTATAAGCAACTATAGTGCTACAAGAATAACCTTTTATTTAGGCAAAACAGTGAAGTACTCTCCTTCCTACTGGCTGAGGGTATGTGTTGCCCTGCAAAATCTGACATCTCTACATACAGGTCCTATAGGGTTGCCACCCTTTCCAAATGGCCATAGTGGGACATGTTCTGTAGAAATGTCAGACTTTCCAGGAAAAAAACATACCTACAACTGTGCATAGCACAGAATTATACTTATTTGCACAAATAAAAGATTATTCTAGTAACATTTGGATTGCTTATGCTACTTCACATAACATATATAAGTTTCATATATAAAATAACTGTTTTATACAATTATTAAAGAAACGTAGAATATAATATTGTCCTGTAATCAGGACATTTGTTATGTCTTGATTATTTTCGCAGGACACAACTTTCTAAAGAGGGACTGTCCTTCACAAAGTGGGACAGGTGGTAACCCTAAAGTCCTACCTTGGCTAATTGAAAAGGTGGCAAACCTATAATAGGTATGCGGTAGCATGACTTGGCTGACGGATGTGGCTCCCAAAACCAACTACTTGTCTGTATTGAAGAGTCTCGGTTCCCATGTATCAGCCAGACAGGAGCAGATTGTATGAGGAACACACAAATAATATGATTAATTCGCTGAACAGGCCACTGATTCTGTACAGTCGAATGCCATGCTGTCGCCTAATGGGCAGCCATTCCCGATAATGTAGTCATGTAGTCTGATGTAATAGGCATCACAACGTGGGAGCAGATTGTATGAGGAACACACAAATAATATGATTAATTCACTGGACAGGCTGCTGATTCCGTACAGTGGAATGCCATTCCGTTGCCTTATGGGCAGCCATTCCTGATACTGTAGTCAGGAGCGGCCTTAGGTCAACTGGTGCCCTAGGCAAAAGGGCACCATGGCACCCCTCCACTACACCACCCAGTGCCCCCCATCCTGGTCTACCTACACCAAATAAATACTGGAAAAATGCCCCTACTAAAGCGGCGCCCTAGGCGGCCGCCTAGATGGCCTATGTCTAAGGCCAGCAATGACTGTAGTCATGTAGTCCGATGTAATAGTTATCACAAGGTGGGAGTAGATTGTATGAGGAACACACAAATAATATGATTGATTCACTGGACAGGCCACTGATTCCATACAGTCGAACGCCATGCCGTCGCCTAATTGGCAGCCATTCCTGATACTGTAGTCATGTAGTCTGATGTAATAAACATCACAAGGTAATATTGTGGTCCTTGCTCCTACCCAGGGATGTGAGTGACAGATGCAAGCACCAATGTCAGTGCATTTGCAAGCGTGGGAGCGAGCGGGTGTAAGCGTGTTTGGCTACCAGTATGCGAGTATTGCACTGGTAAAGCAATGTGGAGGCTAACCGCGTGTAAGAAGCTGTAACCAGAGGTGAGCAGTGCTTAACACCGCACAAACCCACCCACACCCGCTCCCAACTGCTTTAATGTGCCTTACTCCCTTCGTATCCAATGGGCTTGTTCTCCCCTGCAACCAAATAAACGTCCTTTGCAAGGGTCGGAACCAGGACCCTGCACACACAGCTAATGTGAATTACCAATATAATATGGCAGATATACAGACAACGGACAGTACCACAAACATATCATACAGCGCAGTCATTCAACAGTATAGGAATTCAACTAGGAAAGAAAAAGCAGCAAATGCACTGTGTGCAAAATTCTGTCTCTGTGTCTTGGGAATTCGCCCCTATTCAGTGCTCATAACAGTCCACAACACCTTCAATGAAACCAAGTAGAAGTAAATAAAAGTTTATTGTAATGCCAACAAACAAGGAATGGTTAAGCGCTTTCACTTGAATAAAACAAGCTTCCTCTGAACTTTTATGGTTGCTGCACTGTTTGCTTCAGTCGAGTTAACAGTATAGGAATGTATCCCATCATGTAGATGTATATGTGAGTGTTTATGTCCAGCATATAGGTACATACATATATAGAGATATATCAGGAACATACCATGTGGCAACAAAACATTACAAATGAATGAAACGGGAAACACCAGCGACGCCTGTATTATGTAGTGGTGTTGCTCTATGTGATCTCAAGACTCCCTCAGACAGACATGCATCAGTCATACACACAAATAGTTGTACATTGGCCATATACATCACTCTGTGCAAGTAATGTACATTAAGACAGCAGTACCTGTCCAATCATTATGTGTGAACAGTACTCTTGCAAGGTGCTGTGTGCAACACCATCATCATGATAAAGGTAAATGGGGTAGCCATAGAAGGACCAGTAGTGTTGTGTGTACAATGGGGTCATCCTCATCATGTGTACCTGGACCATGTAGGAGTGATGTACATACCAGGATTGTGCGCCTGAGGGACAGGGGTGAGGATAACAGGAGTATGTTGTGATGCATATTACAAGGGTTTCATGTGTCCAGTGGGCACGTGTGTGTAATGGACAGCTATGTATAGGGCAGATGTTGTCCTAGGAGCTGATTGGCCTTATGTTTCCGTAGGTGAGGGTCGGATGTAGGGGAAGGAGTGTAGGTATGGCCATGGAGGATAGGTAGGATCACAGAAAAGACAGCATACAGGGTTGGTATATGACACATGTGGGGGGATACACCCTGGGCAGGGATGGGTGCTCAGCATTCACAAGCCCATGGGAACAGTGGGATGGAGGTCCCCAGCCATGGGCAACTGCCACTGCACCTAAACAGCTGCAAAGGAGGCAGTGCTGGTGGCTGTCCAGGAGGGGCAGTATCACCCTGTAAATGTGACACTCTGCCCTTGAGCTGGCGTATCTGGCTTCAGAACCCCTTAGTGCGCCACCAACGCAACACTTTCAGGACCACATGACAACAGACATGTACCTGTCTGGTCCCGCTCCCAGGGGGGACATGCTCCGTCCTCAGTGTTGGTACCACCAGAAGGTGGTGCAGAGCCAACAGAGGTTGATGTCTAAGGCTGGGCCCCAGATGTGCTAGTCCCCGGTGCCATGGTCAGCTGAAGTGGGACAGGAGGTTCTGCTGGGACCTCCCAACCCATTCAGCCTATGGTGTTGCAGTTTAAACCCACATATGACTTAGTGATAGACAACAGCATACAGGATTACCTACGACAGAATGCATAGATATCACCAGCAACCCAACAACACAGATGGTATACATTTGCAGAGGGAGCACAACACATGCATATATACTGCATGCCATCTGTACAATGTGTAGTAGACATGTGACTGCAGCTATGAACAGTTGCCCATTATTGGCTTGTCACTGGGAACCCCAGACAGTGTCTGTCATACCCCTGTCTCATGTGACACATGTCCAGTCAAGGATGCGATGGCAGTAACACATCCCTATCATCATGTACTGTCTGCAATCCTCACACCATGCTTCTGCTGTGCACATATGTGTGCTCAGTGTGTAACACAGGAAACAAATGGTTGCACACACTGACCAGTTCACAGATGGCTCTACAGATGAGGGTTCCTCATGAACAGAGTACTGTCATGTCTGTATTATAACATGCAGAATAGCCATTACCACACACATGTTAAACGTGCAGTAGTCTCAATGCAGCATAGCTACACTTACATGCTGTAGTCATGTGTGGCACATCACCCCCCTGTCTTTAGGCTATTTCCCACTGTGAAAAATGATTGAGGTACATCCAGATAGCATCTGTGATGCCGTGTCAGAACACCACATCCAGGTACCACTCACAGCGACTGTCATGGCCAAATAACAACATGTTTTCCCTAGATAGTGTACTGTGTTTATCATGCGGATAGCTATGGGAACACCATCACAGCTGTACCACATGCAATCAGCTAGAGGAGGACTGCAATCGGTGCAGAGACCATCACCTGACCATGTCCATCACTTTCAATGCACATGCTGCTGTTGTGCAGGTGTACCACTTCACATCCACCAGAGAGTGTGTGGGTGGGACAGGCAAAGTACACCAGCTAAGGGGTTGGAGACTTAACCATAAGCATCATCTGCCACATGCCAAACAGTACAGGGGCCAAACCCCTGACTGACTACTCATTACTATTACATTTGCATGACGTTACTACATGTGCCACAAAGGTGACATGTTGCTGTGCTGTAAGAACATATATGTGTGTAGGGGAGTGACATCTGCAACAGAGATATAGTAGACATACATTAGGTGTGGCACACATGGCTGCCCACGTGAATGGATGCCATTGTCACCACAACCACACTGTCTAATGGACATGCATTGACACCTTTGCCAGGGCCACAAATACACAATGTAACTACTTAGTTTTCCACACTGCAGTAATGGACAGGACTGCATGCACCACAGGGGATATCTGGAGGTTCTATGGGCTAAGGCATGTGAAAGTGCTTGACATCTGTTGGTATGCCAATGAGGGTTATACTGGGAGAGACTGTGGTTGGGAGCATCACAACCCACACGCAGACATAGGGTGCCAGTACTGGCATGCAGGTATGCATTGCTTCATGGTTGTGTAGTGGCTGGCTGTGCAAGATGGCTGTCTAAGGCTGGGTGAGGGGTAATCCTTGGCATCGCGTCACCCGACAATGGTGTGCAGTGCAGGGGTGTAGTGTCCTCAATGTCCCACACAGATGGGTACTGCATTATCTAGCCTGACATCCTGGTTACCAATGTGTATGGCCATAGCTTTGTAATGCATGCCATTTCTGTGTTTGATAGTCCTTCACATGGGTATTGCCTGGGATATGCATGTCCGACAATACTGTACAGTGACATGTACAGGTGTACCTGGTTTGGCAGACACATGTTGTGTTATCCCCCGATATGCCAATACTGGCCTGGTGTGGCAAAACCTGCTTATAGTGAGCAGGTCGACCCTGCACCTGCATGGATAGTATGATACAGGTATTCTGTGGTGTCAGTGGCTTGGGCCCATACAGGGCACATGTGTACAGCATTGTCTGGCCTCTGTGGATCACATTTGATGGCACCACATATGTTGCAGGCATTCAGTGTGGAACATAGTGAAGGTACAATGTCCGCAAATTTGTGCCTATTGTACTGAAGTACAGAGTGCCATGTCCTCTGCAGGCCACTGCATTCACACCCTGCCTACCATCAATGTGCATGGTACTAGCAACATAATGGGATATCCTAGCCAAGTTTGTTTGTGCATGGCACATGGGTGCAGGACATATACCAGGTACTGGTAGGGCTGCATACTTTGTTCACCAGGCCTTTTGCCAGATGTATGGCTATGGCTTGTCAACACAGTCCCGTGTCACACACACACACACACGCACACACGCACACACGCACACACACACACACACACACACACACACACACACACACACACACACACACACACACACACACACACACACACACACACACACACACACACACAGATGGCAAGTCTGGGATTAGAACACCGACCTAACTAAATTATTACACTACAGCATTACGCTTTAGTTAACACGCACGCCGAGATACTGCGACACAGCACTCCCAAAAGCTGTACTTGTAGATGGATGACATCATCACTCTTGCCAAGGTGTATAGTATAAGAAATGTAAGGAGTGTGAGCAGTCTAAGAGCATTACTCAGTCCTCAGGCAGATGGGGACAAACACACACATGCACACAAACACATGGCAAGTCTGGGATTAGAACACCGACCTAACTAAATTATTACATTACAGCATTAAACAGTTACAGAACGTGCTACCGAGATTACTGGGACACAGCACTCCCAGAGGTGTATTTGCAGATGGGTGACATCATCAGCCTTGCCAAAGGTGGGTATAAGAAATGTAAGGAGTGTGAGCAGTCTAAGAGCATTACTCAGTCTTCAGGCAGACGGGGACAAACACACACACACAACAAGTCTGGGATTAGAACACTGACTTAACTACTTTATTACACTACAGCTTTACGCAGTTACAGAATGCGCTACCAAGATTACTGGGACACAGCACTCCCAGAGGTGTATTTGTAGGTGGGTGACATCATCAGCCTTGCCAAAGGTGGGTATAAGAAATGAAAGGAGTGTGAGCAGTCTAAAAGCATTATTCACTCCTCAGACAAATGGGGACAAACACACACGGCAAGTCGGGGATGAGTACACCGACCTAACTATTTTATTACACTACAGCATTACACACTTACAGAATGCACTACTGAGATTACTGGGACACAGCACTCCCAAAGGTGTATTTGTAGGTGGGTGCCATCATTAGCCCTGCCAAAGGTGGGTATACGAATTGTATGGAGTGTGAGCAGTCTATAAACATTTTTCAGTCCTCTGGCAAATGAGGACACACACACACACACACACACACACACACACACACCAATGGTGGGAATAGAACACCTGCCTATTTACAGAACCCTATTACAATACTACATAGTTACGAGTTGCGCCACACAGACTACACATTTCAAGGCTGTCATTATGACCTTCTAGGAATGCAGACATCAACAGGGATGCTGGCAGTTAAGATGTACATACCTGTGAACCTGTGTATTTAAAGTAGGAATCCATCCTGACCTGGAGTATACCCATCTGTGGAATGTATGACTACTATCACTATACAGGGTTACAAAGGCCATGCCCATACACAGAGGCACATAACCGACACAAGGTGTCACTGGGCATGCTCAGACACTTAGTAGCACAGGGCTGTTCGGAATGCACTATGTGTCCATCTACACAAAGTTATACTGCGCATGCTAATACACTTAGTAGCACAGGGCTGTCTGGGATGCACTCTGATTCTAAACACGGAAGGCCACAGTGGCCATGCTATTACAGGTAGACATAAAGAACACATTGTAATGGGCTCTGGTGTTAGTAGTTGTCATTGTTAGCAGGAATGCTGCTCTACATATATTTGACACCAGTCTTTTACAACATCTGCTGCTGTCCATCACCTTAGATGTACCATCCTATACCAAGCACAACATCACCACTCGCAGTGATGTCTTGCTAGGAGGGGAAACTGCTTGACCAACACAATGAGCGTTGCTAGTGGTGGCAACTGCTTGAACAACGCAATGAGCCAATGTCCTGCTGTAAGTACGAGGTTGTCCAGTTTTTGTCATTCTGGGATGACATGACTGACAGTAGACAGTCCCTTGACACATATCACATACATCCATGATTCAAGGGAGTTGGGATAATACGCATCCACCCATACAGTTCCATTCCAAGGCAAATGTCCTAAACACAGGATAACACCCTGACACCTACAGGACACCTGCATTGTATGCTTATGCTAACCACTGCTAGATGTGTAGCGTCCATAATTACAGCTGCTCACTGTAGATCCAACAATGGGGAGTACTGACATCTATGCGGTGAGGAACACCTGGCTGATGGCTCTGTAGTGCACAACAGCACTTCCACCATATACCTCAGAACCAGACATGTGGGCCATAACACAGGTACGGACCGCTCCAGGTGGTGGTGTCTCCACATACATAGAGGCCACTCACATGTACTGACTGGTACCCCCACGAAAGGCATCACAGATGAGTCATGTGCAGGACACAGTGTCACATGCTGCATACTAGGATGTAAACATCAGACACCACCATGCCCTTGGATCACCAACACGCATCCATACATGTTGTAGGACATATAAGAGTACACCACCATGTGACCCATGACCAGTGGACTGTACCAAGCTCTACATCAACTGTAGAGAGTACCCATGTATTGACACAGTTGCATCATGTGTTATGGAATCTAATGATACCACTGTCTGTAACTAGGTCAGCTGTACACATACCAGGGGCCATGTGGTTATTTACAGCATTAGCAGATGACTGTTGCTGTACACAGGTACACACCCTCGTGTATGGATATGACATACATGTACCTGCCCTGGGTATGTACATGCCACACACACACACACACACACACACACACACACACACACACACACACACACAAAAAAACATACATGTAAATAGCATAGCTGTTGTTGTCCTTTGTGCAATCAGCTGGCTACAGCCATTACACACATGAACATGGAATGTAGGTCCATGACTGCTGAATGCTAACAGTACATAAGGTGTGATATCAGTGTTGACAGAGGAAACATTCCCTCTGTACCGGTCACCCATTACACCTGTCATATCATACAACAGTCCATGTGTCATGTATGTCATTACACATGTCCACCAATTGCAATGCCTACAAACATGCCCAAATGACAGGATTGTAGGACCTACACGCATGTACATGTAGTGGTGTGTGTTCAGATAACATGTGTGCGCAGTTGCTGATGTATGCAGGTGACGTGTATCCTAGTACATCATGCAGTTGCAATGCAGCCTCAACATTGCCAACTGTATATGTTGATATGCTGAATGTACGGAAAGATGTACCTCAGGTATGGGCAGATGTATGGAAATAACGAAGTGGTGGGGCATCTTTGCAGATGGATGTTTGCTGAGGACAGCTCACAGGTGTGTCATAAGCAGTCCTACAATAACCTGTGTAACCAGTAAGCAATGGTTTCATTAATTGAAGGACATAACATACAACTTAGACAGCGGTCATGGTGACAGCGAAGGTAAATCACTTGACACCTGTTAACAGTTGAGACGTCCTGTGTGCATATATCAGCACTGTTGCCAAAGGAAGTTTTAGTACACTTTGTAATGCATGCAATACTGCTGTAAGGCTGTCATACATATCATGAGCTAGGCAGGTCTTTGATTCACAGAAATGGCATGTGTGGTTGTGTGTGTGTCCATATATGTCATGTATGGTGGGGAATGCATCTCAGTTGTTACTCACTCTCCTGTACACTAGTGTACACATCTGTACAGACTGCAATGTAGAAAGCAGGACATAGGCAGGGGCATGTATCTCACACATGTGAAGTATCTGTATGTGCATGACATATGTGTATTCAATACTGAATGCCACAGTGTATGTATGTGTATGTATAGCTGTCTGGTCCCTGGAGTGAGGATGTATGTCACCATACTGAACTGATAAGACCCCTCCCACATCCAGGTGATGCAATCTACTATCCGTGTTGGTGTCCCCGATCTTAGGCCATACTGACTACCTGCACATGTGTATTCTCTGTGGTGCGTCATGTAGATGCACAGTACTGTAATGAAGACTTGCACTTAGGCAGGGGTCCTCATCTCACCAGTAGCAACTGTGTGCGAGTGTGTGTTACTATGTCAGTGAATCTGTGAGTGTGTGGGTGTGTTAATGTTCACTGAATACATGTGTGTCAATAACTGAGTGTGTGGGTGCAGTTGGGTGTTGGCATCCTGTCATGGGAATGTGTATTACTGCTACCCAATGAGGTATCACATTTCTCACTGGCCTCTACCCTTGTAATCAGCTAGACCGCTCTCTTACCTCACCACTCCATGTAACTGTACCTGTGATGTCACCCTGTATGGATGTCACGTCTGTAGCCACAGTAGCTTAATACACAGCTATCATGCTGTTGGATCAGTAGACTTGCTTGGAACATGGGGCATTCTCACTGTTATGTGGCAGCTACATGGTGCATGCTGGTATATTCATACATACCTGTGAGTAGTCCACATTGACATATGGGACACTAACTGCAAACACTGACATCCACCGGCAGGTGCAATTAGACCTGAAGGAGGACAGCAGAACATCATGACCAACATGCAGTTACTGTTGTTACACAAGACACATACTGTTAACAGTACGAAATGCATTGTACACCTGTAGTACATGGTATGTCTGCTGCCTGTCAACAGTACTCAACAATTGTAAACTGCACTTATCTTCCTAGTCTGTTCACCCTGTGCATCAGACCATATGAGCATGTCCCTGCACCGATGGAGTGGATGTTAGGGATGAGGTACAGGCATCATCATATGGACAGGGTGATAATGTTTGCCAGAGGCCTAGGCTGCACCATTGAATGACATCATGTGTGTGGGTTAGGGCCTTTGATCTAATTGGGTATGTGTGGATGTTATGCATGTGTGTGTTGCAGTGCCCTACATATGTTTCCAGTGTGTATGTGCATGTATGCACACAGTTCTGGCATGTGTCTGGCCTACACAGGGGTATTATTGACAGCTGCAGACTGTACAAGCCAGGTTTTACAGTTCACGGTGTCAGGCCACGGACATGTGACCTGTGCCTGCCAGGGGTTCCACGGGCACAACCAGGCAGAGGTGCAGATTGGGTACTGTCTGATGTCACTTGTCCACTGGAACTGTGTCCCTGTTGGGACCATCCCGGGCCACATACACATGGCCTGTTGTATCGTGGTGTGGACAGCACAGCACCAGATGCACTGCTGCTGCTACCACCACTATGGGAGTGGACATGTGAGGTAGTTCATACACGTAGACCTGAAACAGGTGATGTAGCAGGCCTATGTCCACATGCCCGATGCCTCACTCCTACCAGATGTTCCAACACAGACAGCTCATGCTCGCGGATTGTCATGCCACGGTCAAGGACTCCAACCATGTCACCCAACCATCTATCCAAAGCTTCAGCAATCTGCTGTTGAACATTTACAATTGCCTGGATGTTGTTGTTTAAGGAATGGACAGCAGCCCTCTGAAGCCTCTGATCTTCTCTGTTGTGCCATTCAGCACGTGCCTGTGCCTCCATTACAGCCTGAAACATGCATCTGGTGACACCAGCTGCTGCGCTCTGTCTTGCAGGAGCATGTTGGCCAGAGGACCTCCTACTAGCAGCACTGGCCATGTGCCTGTGTGGGGCACCATCAGTCAGTTGGCTGACACCATGGTGTGCAGGCACACCTTCCATAGCCCCCACACTTTCCTATTATAAGCTACCACATGCCAACTGTCCTTCCTCTATGCCCACTGGTGATGGGGTATGTGCAGGCATGGGATCTGTGTGCGGAGATGAGGGGGATATAGCTGGAATGGCAATCAATGGCACAGTTTCAGCCCCTGACAACTCTGCCTGTTCCTTAATCTTATGTTCATCATCGCTGCTAGAGTCTGTGGAGACACTAACATCAGATGTATTGCAGGAGGGCAATGCACCTACATCATCAGTGAGGGCATACAAAATCTGTACATTACAATCTATACAATAGACACACACACACACACACACACACACACACACACACACACACACACACACACACACACACGTGATATGACAGAAGGCATGCAACATGAATGTGATACGGCAGACGGCATGCAGCACAAACAATAATAGTGATAGTTATCATACATCCCTGGGTTGCACACAACAGCATACATGTGTCATAGCAGATGGCATGCAAATTACACAATCATAGTAGTAGTTAGCATACATCCCTGTGTTACACCATGTAGACCAGCACAGGTTAACAGTACACCTGCTTGATGTGTGGCATATGACCTTGACAATCACATGTAGTATGACATGTGATCTGCTGACTTGTGCAATGACATGCATACATGTTTAACACAATGGTGTCCTGTCAAATATACAGTGGGGTAATGGTGTCCCAATGAAGTGTTGTGTGTCCACCCTACAGATATACAGCACATTTAGCTGATGTGCATGGCCATTGCAGGGAATCATGAGGCGTCTCTATATCTATGCAGTGTGAGTTACAGACATAGTTCATAGCCATGACTGTGTTCAGATACAATACATATATACTGTGGAATGTGACCCACATCACTGATGTGTATACACACTAAACCATGATGTGGAATATGTGACACAGGTCACTGAAGGGTATATGGCTGACACCCCTGCACATCTGCAACCATATTGCTTCTGCCTGGCAACTATGGCCAGACACGACGAACACGTCAGTACACCATGTCCCACATGACATCTGTGTACCACACACACACACACACACACACACACACACACACACACACACACACACACACACACACACACACGAGGAGCAAGTATGACATTGATGTCCGACACCAGCAAGGGGAATGTACTGTACTTGTGGGCTGATGTGGATACTGTACACATGACTGTTGTCATGTTGTGACACCCTCAAGATGTTCAACACATTTTATGTGGTGGATTGATGTCATGCCTACACAAGATGTGCACAGGCCTCTAGGATGTCTAGTGTTCCATATCTACAATATAACCATTACACAAAGGCCATAGTTGGACCATATGTAGCCATTGTACGACAGGGTGTACACACAAGCACATCACATCTACTGTGTGTGTGTTGCTTCATGTATTTGGCCATCCTCCATGGCCATGTGTGTACATGTGTTGGCCAAATTATTGTGACGGGTGTCTATTTCACATGTCTGTGTTGTTCCATATGACATACATCCATAGATGTCATATGCTCCACTGGCGACAGGGATATACAGACAAAGGGTGGTATGTGGGATATGTTTTCAGGTTTGTTAGGCAGTATTGTAGCCAGGCCACTAGATGTCATGGACATGTCAAGATAGCACATCACATTGTGTGACATTCACAACAGGGCTATGATCCACACCAGTAAATCCTGTGGGCTGGCCATACTCCAACCCACTGTGAAGTACTATTTGTATTCCCCACATGTGTAGTTCTGATCTGTAGAACATGTCCCTGCAGTGAACAGCACCTCCACCATTGTATGCAGAGCTGTACACATATATGGCAATGACAGTTTGTGAGGATTCATGTTGGTGAGGTGATTCACATAGTTTGCAAGTGTTGCACATGAGTAGTCATTGTGATGCATTGCAGGTCCAACCTGTATATTGTGACAGGACCATACATTATGTGTACATGTTGTAAATGGCCACATGGCAGATAGATCTGTGCATTATGATGCCTGATAAATAATAACAGTCTCACTTGCAACGGGCAGCTGTCGCAGTGGAACACCAGAGGTACCTAAATAGGAGTAACACAGCAGTATGAGCATTATCCACACCTGTATGATGTCTACAGGGTGCAATGTGCATGTTAGCACATACACCAGTACATTAGACTATACTATGGTGTATGCTGATGTGTGCATACACAGAGTAGCATAATATAGTATGCAGCATGTGTGTGTGCATATCTTGCATATGATGTTACATTACATATTGTACAGTGACGCATGCAACTATATGGAATATAGTTGTTATAGGTGCAGTACTGACTTACCAAGCAACTGCAGGCTCAGTGGTTGAGAGACACCCACCTCCACAATATTGGCTAAAGCTTGTGGATGTGATTCTGCAGGTGTCCCCAGGTTGGCCAGTAGCTCCTCGGTGCGTGTGAGTGGGGGCAGGGTTGATGATCCCCCACCTGTTGTACCTTGTTCCCTGGTGATTGCATTTGCACACTGTTTCTCCATCTAATGAGGTCTGTACAGTGTCTACGCACCTGCTGGTATGTGCGGTTGTGGCCAACCACATCATTAACCCTCCTGCAAAGTTCCATCCACTGGGCATCCCGCTGCTGTGCATCCTGTAGCACATGGCTGAACAGGATATCATGATTATCATGTAGGTATGGGATGAGGGCCTCATCCTTCAAGCAGGTAAAAGGAGATAGCCTTGCACGCAGCATACCTGGAAGACATAATAATGGAGACAGGTCACAGTAACTCACAGAGACATACAGAGCTACAGCTGAACATACATGTGCATCACATTTATTATGATTAAATAGTTGTATTTGTAAATCTACATGACACTGACATGTTTGTGTCACACACATGTGACACTCAATGGTGAGTGGATATTGTCACCATATATGTGTGTGTGTGTCACCTGATTACATTGCTCATACTCCATGTGGATGCTGTCTTGATGTGAGCATGTCTGTTTGCCTGTACTGGTGTTCCTACTTATCAGCACATGACTAGATGTGTCCATATTAATGCAGTCGACCTTGATGCTGTGTATATGTTACATATTAAGACTTACACTGCCTTAACAGACATTACCTGTAACCCTGCAGACTTGCTCACATAAGGTTTTACATGTATGTGTTCTGCCATATTCATCTACATGGCACTGTACAGCAATTCAACATCCTGCCATGTATCACCTGTGTTGCACATGTGATACACATGGGACACTGGCTAGCCAGATGGTATTTGCAGGGATGGATATCAACTATAGCATGTACAGTCAAAGTTAACTAGTAGGCTATATGCCATGGGCCATGTATGAATCTATGATGAAAAGTTACCTGGTTGTAGCTGACAGGTGGGTCTCTGGGGCCAGGTGGAGCAGTGCTACATTACTGATCCACAGGGTTAATGATACATTTACCATACGGTCATCACACTATGTCTGAGAGGGGAGCGATGTGCAGCTTTGACAGACAGGAATGCATAGTATGGCAGGACTATGTCAAGTGTATGGGACAAGGATCTGTGCGGCATGTGGCAGGTGGATGTCCATGAAGTATGTGTTTGAGGTCAGGATGTGTACATGTAGCATGTCCAACATCACTGGGATGGACATGGATTTATTCAGGGTATGCATCATGCTACATAGTGGAGATGGGGAATGGGAAGGCTGGTGTAGGCCATCTGCACATGGCCAATACCCCTTAAAGGAAATATGTGATCTGATATGGGCCACTTGAGTGTTGTGTATGGCTGGACAATGATCTCTATATTCATGGATGGCACCCTGTCATGATTAGGGTTGTCACATATGACTACCTGACAGGTGTGGTGATGTAACTATCACAGGAAAGAAAAATGCCCAGCTGCATCCCTTACACACAGTGCCCATTATGTTGACCGCTGCCTGGGTGGTAGTGCATGGGTACAGGGTTATTAACATAGGGGTGACAATGCAATATGTAGCTGTCAGACTGTGGCCATATTTCACACACACCTCACCCACAAAGCCCCTTCTGTATGTTGCCCACAACATCTTGAGTCGGCTATTGCTCCTAGGTCATTGTCATTCACATACTTCAATAGGCAGATGCCTTCTGTTTGTCTGTGTGGTATGGACTACAATGAGGGAGAATACAATTAATTAACCCTGTCTTACTGTAGCTGGCACTAGTGTGATGAGCATGTATTATTCAGACACCTTCTGTAGTGTTGGTTCTGCCAGCAGTGCCCTTGCAAAATACTCCTGTGACATAGAAATGTACATCTAGTATACCGAGTGTAGGTGGAACACAGTATGGGTGATGATGTCCTATGACCTGGCAAGGTTATGATATGCAGTGTGAAATTAACCTGTCATCTACATCTGTACTGCTGACATCAAATAATTTGATCAAGGTTCATGGCCTTTCAGACAAGACTCAGCAGGGTAGTAGTGCAGTACTTCCCAGTTTAGTGGTGTCTCCCCCTTTGTGGGTTGTGATACCTGTTGGTGTGCACCATCCAGTGTGTACGCAGCCTGACACGGAGCTAAGTTTTACATGATGTGGACATGGAGAACAACGTGTTTTGCCATATGTGTATGATACAACCTGTGATGTGGACAGGTCCCATGCAGCCTGAGTGCAGCTTGTACCTGCATAGTTGTGGGTACAGGGGCTCTGTGGTGTACATGGATATATGATTGTGTACCTGTTGGGGGGGCAGTGTGGTTATGTAATCCAAGACCCTATCTGGATTGCTTATTCATGCTCAGCACTTGTTCAGAACTTGTAAGCACTATGTAAGCTACTAATTACTATCGCACTCAGTCTTCCTCATTACCTAGAGGTAAACAGGTTTTGTACATACTTTTTTCACTTGCTTAGAGTAAAATAGCTCTTGTACTCACTTTCTTCACTTATCTAGGGGAAATTAGTTTTATATTCAGGCATGTCCAAGGGTCAGCTGCCAGTGTTCTCTCCTGTCTATCTGATGAATCTGGCCATCTTGAGGCAATGTAGACATTGCTTCATGTACACAGACAACCCTCTCCACCTACCACCCAACACTACAGCCTGTGAGAGATGCACTTATCTAGCCAAACTGGATGTAAAGCTCTCTCCAACCAAGCCTGACCTTGACAGTCATGCGGAGAAGGTAAACATTTGCACCACACCACACTCATCACATAGTCTCACTGAATCTACCCCACCATTAACTTAGAAAACTTCTCGTGTACCAGCTCATTTGTTCAACTCTTTCTGGAATTCATAAACACCAATGCCCTGGATCAACATATCCACACACCCACCAGGCAACAATATCCTAGACCTAGGCATTACCAACATGAGTGACCGGTGTTCCACACCTGAAGTCAACTCCTCGTTGGTCATATCCGACCATGAGCTGAACACCATTGATATCCACATCCCGCCCCCACCCCCCATTAAGGGAACCACAGTATAATATGTCTACAAAGCCAACTTCATGCTTCTTAAGACAGACGTGGTGAATGTCATGACACCCATGCAGATGGACAATACTGTTACAACTGCTGAATCCTACACAAATGCACTCTATAAGCACTTACATGAGTGCATGTATCGTGCTATCCCAAACCGAACCAATATGCTATACTCCTAATTAAGGAAGCCAATCTGGTGGTCCCCTGCCATAAACAAACTGTAAAACAGAAGGAAGACACTGTTGCAAAAGAGGGTACAATCCCATGCATAGAGGAGCTCCCTGGTCAGCCGCAGTAACAGGGTGAGATCCTTTATAAGATCCTCCAAAGCTAGCTAAGAAAACAAAACCACCACTAATTCCAACAACAATGACAACATATTCTATAGCTATGTCAAATACCTTGATATCAACACCTAGATCTGCTCTGAGTTACAGCACAAAGGCACGAACATTACAGCATGAACTGATATTGCCAACATCCTGGCAGATAGGTTCAGTGCTACCTTTCCCCCCTCTCACCCTCTAAAGGGCCCATATCTATACAGGAAGAGTGCAGAGTCCCTGTACTCACAACTACGCAGGTAAAAGCTGCACACTATAAATCCAATATCACAGCATCCATGGAATCGGACAACATCCCAGGCTGCATTTTACACAAACTTCAGAACGTACTGGCTCCCCACCTATGCACCATGTTCAGTAATAGCCTCACATCGGGCTTTGTGCCCCCTGAATGGTGCACAGCAACAGTTATCCCACTCGACAAAGGTGGCGCCACAACAGACAATGGGACCTATTGCCCTATAGGCCTGACTAGCCTTGTCTGCAAGGCTATGGAGCACATCATCATGGATCTCAGTCACAGAGACATTGGGTACCTCCAAACCTTTGACCCCTCCCAGTTTGGCTTTGTTAAGGGCAGACCATGCCTCCTAAACCTGGTGGACTTCTTAGAGACAGTTACCAAGGCATTAGATGAGGATAAGGAGGTCCACACAGCCTACCTAAATCTCTCAAAGGCTTTCAGCACCATTCGTCCATCTGGCATTATTGACATACCCATCCGCCTGAACATTAACTCCTACATCATGTGATGGTTTGCAAAATGGCTCATGGACAGAACCCACACAGTGGGAGTTACATACTCTAGGTCCGACTGTATATCAATTACAAGTGACGTCCCCCAGGGCTCAGTCCTAGGACCCCTCATGTTCGGTATATAATTCTTTGACATGCAGGCAAGCACAGGAGGGCTTTGGCTGAAAAGGTTTGCAGATGACTGCAAACTAGGGGACATAATTGTTCACCCAGCTGTTACAGACACCCTCCGGAAGGGTCGCACTGAGATGTATACCTGGTGTCAAAAATCATGGCCTCAAGCTGAATGCCAAAAATTGCATAGTCATCCCCTTTGGATATAACTAATTACCCATGGACTACCACATAGGTGCTAGTCCCCTACATACAGAAAAAGTAATAAGAGATCTGGAAACCCAAGTAGATAGCAATCTCTCCTTTGATACCCATAATGACAAGGTGGTTAGAATATCCTTCTACGTGGCCCCCCTAATCTCTAATGGGTTCTCATCCACATCAAAGGAGGCCATTGTGCCTCTCTACTAATAACTTATTAGACCCATTAAAGGATACAACACCCCATTTGTGATATACCTTACAAGACAACTTAAATAGCTTGGAAGACCACAACAGTACCACACCAACAGGATTACTGACCTCAAACAGATGACCTATGCAGCCCAACCTAAGAAACTCCAGCTGTACTCGGTTGCATACCGCATACTCACAGGTGATCTCTGCTTGACATATAAGGCCCATGTCCAACCCAGTATTACTGGATATGCTCCACCTAAACAGAGGCCCCTGAGAGCCACATGCTCTAGGGATATACACCTAACCACAATGATGACTAGGACGTGCTGGGTGGATAGATTCCTGACCCGGACACTCCCCTTACTTTGGAACATGATTCCAATGTACATCAGGCAGGGCCCCTCATT
Organism: Protopterus annectens; assembly: GCF_019279795.1. NCBI lineage: Eukaryota > Metazoa > Chordata > Ceratodontiformes > Protopteridae > Protopterus > Protopterus annectens. The sequence continues at coordinate 1,230,802,721 of NC_056737.1, forward strand.
TGCACTCTTCAAGGGAAACCTTGACGTGTGGATGGGAGACAGACATGTACCCCAGGGATCACTGCAGTGGCTCTGCTGGACAGAGGCACAGGGAACTAATGGCTCTGCCATTCAGAGGCACAGGGAACTAACCTATGGGGGTGGCGAAAGCCAACACTCTAGCTAGGCTTATAAATACCCTTGGTAAGACAGCCTAGTACCTACCTTTGCACTTATTGCATGTCTTATGTGCATGGATAGTTAACTAGCTCTTCCATTTTACTTTGCTAGCATGCTGATAAACTGTCGGGTGACTACAAGTCATATATATCCTGTTATTGTGTATTGTAAATACCAATAGACTTAACTAATGTGTGCCTAACATAACAGTAATGATATGTAACTTGTAATACATATCTTCCTACAATACTGTACATTACACAGTTATTGGCACAATATCCCACAATGCAAATCATAATTGCATATTGGGCCAACCTTCGACATGTTATTCTCAGTAATACACCCATACATATGGCTACTGTTACAATATATCAACATATACTATCCTCTGTTATAGCACATACTTGTTGGACCAGCCCTGCCACTGACAGCGGCTGGTGAGGAATATTTGTGTTCAAAGCCATTATATAGCATCCCTTGTGGTGTATGCTGTGTTTGTTTTGTAACCTACAGCAGTACACACATAAATACTACAAGCATTACTATGCTCAACAATACATCACTACAAGATAACTGTTTCCACTATATGGATTGCGTGCACTTTAAATATTACAGAACAGGTACTAAATACACAGACATACTGAGTTTTCTACATACCTTATTAGTAACCCGAGGTGTCATTGACTGTTGATTCAATCCTTTTCAGTTTGTGTTTCAATCTTCTTTGAAACATTCTGCTGGTATATACGGATGGTTTGAATGTGTGATAAGCCATCCTTTTCTAGTTAAATATCTGTAACATGTGCTATCCTCACCACCAGGTGATGTTCCAAAGTAGTTAATTAGATGCACATCAGCTGTGCAGCTACTCCATTAGCCAATACCATGGCAACAGTGGTGTATAACTGAGTACTCCTTTTGGGCATTGTCCGTTTGCCTTACTTTCAAGGAAGATGGCCTGGATGTGTTGTTTGTGATGTATTTCAACAGCTATATGGAGACAGGCAGAGATATATTAGCTTCATGACTCCCGTGGATTGTGTGTAATGGCTAGACGATTTTGTTCTACATGTGAGTACAGCTGTTATATTTCAGAACATTGCTACTTATGCAGGGTTTGTTTGTATCTGATACTTCTGCAGATGTTTCAGTCTGGCAAGGATGTTTGGGCAGCTCAAGGCTGTTTGGCTATGCATGAACTGCTATGTGGTTTACAGTGTGCTCACCAGACATCCTTGATTTGGTGTACATGTGTATCATAGTGTGCTGTTACTCAGTAATTGGTAACACTTCCCGGTGTACACACAACCCTCTGAAATGGGATTAGTGCAAACAAACCCTGTAACATCAGCAGCTGTTCCATTGTATAACAGCAACTATTTCACATAGGGCCATGTTAGTGTGTCTCTGGCAAGGTATGTTAAGGCTTCTGCAGATGTCGTACAGTGAGTGAATGATTTGTGATGTTATTACAGTTTGTATTGTAATTTGTTTGGGTGTGGGGGTGATGTTGGTGGGTGTACTTAGCAGATGCAGGTGTGTAGGAACTGCTTTTATACATAATCAATATGTGCGTGAGGGTTCCTTCCCTATTTGAACACCTATCCTTTAGTGGACTAATACTATGGTAATTGCAGGCTGATTCATTAAGGCACTGTTAAGAGGTTCCTGTATAGCATGCAGGTGATGTTAGTCCTTGAATCCTTTTGGCAATACATCGGAATGTAATAAAGTGTTGCTACATGAAAGCTGTGTATTTCTGTCATAGGTATTTGCAGTCATTGTAGTTGTGTTGGTGACTGACCCTCTTTGGCTAGGGTTGCCACCTTTTCATATGGCCATAGTGGGACATTTTTGGGACACACATCAGATGTTACAGGCCGACACAAACCCACGGCCAGTACAAGGGATAGAACTTTCCTTTCTTGCCTAAATATAAGCTTATTCTTGCAGCAGTTTAGTTGCTTATCCTGTTTCTTGTAACATGTAGGTATTTTAGATACAGAAAGAACTATTGTATGCAACTATTGCATTACATATGGGACATAATTATGTCCTACAATCTTAGGACATTTGTCACGTTTAATATATTTGGTCAGGACACAACCGCCCAATGAGGGACTGTCCCTCGCAAAGTGGGACAGGTGGTAACTCTATCATTGGCTCATGTCCATAGCACATATTTGTAATAGTGTATAGGCATATACTCTCCATATCCTTTGTTCATAAAGGTTGGTCGTGACAGAATGCATGATTGCTATGGTCCATGTTATACTCATATAAGAAAACTTCAGCCACTGTATACAGGATACCTAAGAAATCCCAAAACCACACAGTTCCAATGCCCACAGTACCGGGTCCAGACTCTTATACCCCATATTACCGACAGCAACAGTAACTCACGAAAGTAACATGAACATGGAACACACACACACACACACACACACAGACACACTGCTACCCACCACATCCAAACAAACCATCCTACACTACATATGAGCAGGTGGGAAAGCCCCCCTACACCCCCCATGTGGGTGTCTGCACCCGCCACACCCCCCTACTTTGATATTCTACCTCCTAGATCGCGCAAACAGACGCACAAAGCTAACCCACAACCACACATTACAATCCCCCAGGAACACACACACCACACTCAGAACACACACTTGCACACACCACAGCCCTCAGCAACACACTTACACACAGTAACCTACATGAACCGCAACACCAGAGGCTCTGACTAACTGTCCCTTAACATCGTGATTTTAAACCTTGTGTATCTGGTGTTTCGGTACTGTGTTCTTTCGGACTTTAAGCCTTGTGATTACGCGTGCCAGTATGTCAAGCAGTCGGTATGTGGTAGGTATCCCATTTATATGTACCTCCATGGTTTTCATGGTTATGTAGATGATTTTAACCTATCTGTATATCTACATATATATGTATATCCCCATATATCGACATATATCTCTCTCTCTCCCTCTCTCATTCTCTCTCTCTCTCTCTCTATATATATATATATATATATATATATATATATATATATATATATATATATATATATATATATATATATATATATATATATATATATATATATATATATATATATATATATATATATATATATATATATATATATATACCTATATATATATATATATATATATATATATATATATATATATATATATAAAACATACACCTTTCATTGGGTACATGCCAGTTTGTCCTATTTCCACACATTTCTACCTTTTGTGTTTTATCCTGTCAGTTTACACAACTGCCATTGGTATATCTCAGGTAGCTTAGTGGTATGGTATTGTGAAGATTGTGTACATGGTTGTGTGTTCTAATCCTGGCAATAGTATTTTACCTCTCAGAGCAGGCACAGGTAGTGCAAGGGTGAGTAACGCACATTTCAGCAGTTGTGTGTTCCACATGTTTATTATTCTGTGGAAAACTACCTATATATGCAAGCTGTGTTTATGGTATATTATGTAACATGAAAACCACTGAGAAGATTCCTGTCAGGGATACTCCCCATTATTTGGAACTACATTCCTGATTACATTATACAAAACCCCTCACTAACACTCCAGGGAATCCTTGCAGAGTGGGTGGGGAACAGTGGATACACCCCAGGGATCCCCCAATTGGCTCTGCTCCACAGAGGGACAGTTAGTTAATTGATGGGGTGGCGACAGCAGACACTTTTTGCCTATGCTTATGAGTGGCCTCGGGCAGTTAGGCATGTACCTACCTATGTATCATGAACCTCTAAATATAGTATGGACACATGCTGATAGCTTAATTTACTGTTCAGGTATTGACTTACCTTCTGCCAATGGTGGTTTTGTGTACAATAGTTGAGGGCTACCTATGTAGGATGCACACAGTAGACCACCTATACATGACAATTTACAGGTGGTCGTGTTTGTGTGCCATCCATGTTTGCTGTGTGTGCAGGTGGAGAAGGGTGTCAGTCCATGAATGCCTACACTGTCAGTGTGTGTGCTATATGTTCCCTCTTTGCCAAGGCATGGGCATAATGGGCACGCCTCCTTCTGCTTACTGGGGCTGGCACAGGGTGCCCATGGTCTGAGTCCCTCTGTGCCTGTGGGTCCCATGGCAATTGTGGTGGGCTGTGAGGGCCTTCACCATTCTGTCCCTGCTGCAGCTGTTTCCGCAGGATCATATTGTGTACCATGGCACATACTATGAAGATGTGGGCACACATGCCTGGAGAGTACTGCAATGCTCCACCAGATATGTCCAAGCAATGGCACCGTGATTTCAGCATCCAAAGCATGCACTCTATGATGATTCTGGTTTCTGCGTGTGCCTCATTTTGGCTTTCTTGCATGGCTGTGTGTGCATTTCTGATGGGAGTCATCATACACGGTTCCAGTGCATAGACAGCATCCCCCACCAGGTGGCCATATGGGATATCCCCCCTGGCAAATACCTGATAGAGCTGTGAGGAATGTCAGATGTGGGAGTTGTGATACTTCCAGGGCTGCCAGCACACACATCCATGATAATGCCCTGGGCATTGCTCACGACCTGGCAGTTGATGGAGGAGTATCCCTTGCCATTTATGTAGTGCTTACCCTGCTCACCGGGTGGTGACTTGATGTGTATGTGCATGCAGTCTATTGCACCCAGTACCTCTGGGTAGTCTGCCACATGGTGGAAGAGACGCATATTGCTGGCCAACTCCTCCTGCATTCGGGGGAAGTATATGTGCTCATTGGCATGTGGTAACAAGGTATCCAGGAACTGGTGGAGGACCCTGGATGCTGATGCCTGTGAGATCCCCATGATATCCCCAGCTGGCCTTTGGAAGGTACCTGTGGCTAGTATTCTCAAGCTTACACATACTTTTGTGTCCACTGGGAAGGTTCCCTTCTGTTACTTCTGGCTCTGAGGCATGGCCGGCACAGCTCAACAAGTTGCTGTATGATGTCCCTGTCCACCCTTTAACGCTCTATATCTCCAGATCATGTAGCCCCTGGTAGATTACCCTGGGTCTGAACACTCTTCTCCTCCTCTGGTGCCTGAAATGGTTGTCAGCATCATCCTCCACACCACTGTCAGTCTACAACACATGCTGGTGAATCAAAGCTATGGCAGCCCCTAACATGTACATATTAAAAGTTCCCCGTCTGTATACACCAATGCTGCAGAGCGTCTAGGAATACACAAGTGTGTGTTTGGGTCTTTCACACCTTATACTATTGTGCAATGGATGATGCTGGTGTAATTGGGTGTGTATGTGCAATTCCAGCTGCGGGGTATCTTAATTCTTGGTTTTACAGCAGGTACTGCTACTGTAGGGCCTTTGCTGTTGACTTACTCTTGGCTGCCATGATTCAACTATTGCCCTTTACTTCACTTTGCAACCCGATTCCCCTCCCATTGTCAGGCATGCATCCAGCTGCCAGCTTTCTTGTCTTGTACTTTCACAACCCAGGATTGTGTTGGGAAATGTATTATGTAGCTTATCTACTGCAAATTTGCTTTGTTCTACTGTGACAGTTTTCTTTCCTTTTCTGTACGGCAACTCCCCTTTCCTGTTCTGCAGGTAGCTGCTAGCAGCCTTGTCAGCTGTTGTCAATGACCCACTGTGAGTTCCTAGGTGTTAATTGCTCATTTGTACTCCAAATACCATGCTGCAGCATTTCCATATTGTCTTACCATATCCTTCCTGTTTCAGCTGTGGTGTGCGCCATGCACAGCCGTTTACCGGTTTTCGAGCGTGTTTTCATCCACGTTGACATGCACTTTCAGTTACCTTCTGTGCTCTCAGCTAAGCAAAGCTATGGCTACTTCCACACCCCTATCCTGTGGCTTTGCTTAGCAACAGGCAACCCGGATTAGCAATGATCCAATGTACTTACAGCTATGGGGGTGCACCCCTCTCTTGATGTCATGTTTACCTCCAGGCCACACCTCGGTCTTGTACAGCTACACTGTGTGGTACATCCTTATGTTGGCAGGGCGTTTGAGATTCAGTATTACTTGACTCATTTGCATGGCATTGACTACTAATTCCTAGTTACTGCACAGAACACTGTCACAGACCCTTAGCAGCCCTTGCGCTATGGTTGTTGTGTAACATGCATGCCATTGACTATTTTGGGGAATTCATGAATTGTGCTACATTGCAGTTTATGACATCTAAATATATTTTCCTTGTGATCTCGTTTGCACACCGATGCACTGCACTTTTACTTTGTGTTAGTGTGGCCATGACATTAAATGTTATTTTTTATGTGTTGTACATGTTTTTTTATGCCATTGGCTATATATTTAGCCATTGGCATATATTAACATTATAATACATAAGTATGGTACTCTTTCATGGCTCCAATTTTATGTTTAACAAAATATAAACCCCTTTTTTTGGTTTATATTTCTACAAGCTTACGCTATACGCTATGCCTGCACCACTTCATGAATCGCTATATACCTTCATTTGCATGCTACACTGCTGCACATGGGGTAATTAGCATACATGTGCCGAGAGCTGCGCAGCTCTGGCGTACGCTGGTAGTGCACATGGAAACAGCTCGTACCAGAATCGCTCGTTGGCCATATTTGGTGTTAGATCGCCGACGCTACTCCGGCGCCTGGCACAAGCTTCATGAATCCCGGGGTAAATCTAAGAAGTTTCCATATTTTCTTAATTATGTTCTATTTCCTTCCATGCATTGTTTGCCTTTTTTTCTCCTCCACTATTTTTTCTATTCCTTACTTTGCTGTTTATTTCACATGCATGCCTTCCTGTTTATTTCCTGTTACACTGCCACATGAATGCAGTTTTTCTCGTTTTCCTGTCTGCAAAATGCACCTTCAAGCGATATTCATTTTCTTGATTTAATTAGTCGATTAACATCTACTTTAGTTCTACTTCTTTGCTTCTCTCCATCTTCTGCAGCTCTATAGTTTCTCCACATTTATTGTTTTGATTTGGACTTTGATATGTAGATTATTTGCATTGCTTCTGGTTATTCTTTAAAATGTATTCATTGCTCTATACCCAATTGTTCTATTTGTTATTCCTTATATTATCATTATTTTCAGAATACGTATTAATACATCAAATTTTTACCGGCAAAACCCACTTTACTGGGTCTCACACCTAAAACATGCTGTTGGCAGTACTTTAATTAATATGAAGAAAGCCCAATCCCACATGCTCACATGCAGGGGAGTTTATGTTTTGTACCCGGTCGACTGATATATGCAAATTCATGACTGAAAAGGCTTGGCAGATGTCATAAAAACTAGCGGTGGTTGTGTATTCAATGACTCAGGCTCATCTGATCAGGTGTCACTGAAAAGTGACTTGATTTAAGAGCTGTGCTACTGTGTCTGTTTCCAGCTCATTATTATTGGATAATGTAGTCTCTAAACCCTACCAAACTGCTCTTATTATTTAATGTGTTGTACAATTGTTGTAACCCACTTTCTATCACTCCATTCACTCTGTTTTTGTTCAAGTTTGGGCATTCCTCATAGAGGGCATTTAACTTGAATAGCTTCCAATTTATATTTAGGAAACTGCATCAGCTGTTCTTGTCCTACATCACTAAACTTATTTTCCACATTTTCACTTCAGTATCATTGCTTTTCTCTGTTTAATTATTTTTCTGAATCCAACATGAATCATACTGTATTACATTTTCTTTTGGCAGATATCTGAGGCTTCATGTTCTAGAACTATCCATATGACTAACACAGTAATGTCTTTCTTCACAATAGCACTTGTAGTGCAAACCAAAATCATACAGTGTAAAACCTCTAACTGTGATGTATTTCTACAGTTGATATGCTGTTTTGTAGTTTGCCTATTTAAAAGTTACAAATATTTAAAGTCTTTTCTCCTTGGTATTTTGTTTCTGTTTCTGTTTCTCTCTGTTAGTTTGCATAATACTCTACAGTGCAAAAACTGCATTACATTTTTTTACAGTCATTGCTACTTTAAAAGTCTTCTTTCTTTGTTGTTTAAATTAGCTGGCCAGAAACAAAATAAATTGTTCTTATTTCTATATTCAAGTGTTTTTCTTAGAAATGGAACTCACATAGCTACGTGAACCAACATTTACTGCTGATATAAATATGATTACACAATGACTCCCTATTACTATTTGAAAACGTGCACATCTGATTGGCCCAGCCCAACCAGCGTGCCCATTGTAAATCCCACAATACAGCAATGGAAAAAGGTACGGTCGCCCGGACTTTTTTCTGTTGGTATAAAGTGCCCCAAAACCTTTTTTTTTTGCAATTAAAAAAAAAAGAGAGAGAAAACGGAGCAATGGAGACTTTCTTGTCTCCATTGCTTCTATTTCAAAGCATTGATGTACTGGGTATCTGTGGGAATGCATGTCCCATACGCATGCGCAGTACATCAAAATGAAGAAGCAGTATACCACAATTGGCAGAAGAACAGTAATCCGCCGTTATACAAAGACATTCCCTGGGATTCATGAAGCTCGGCGCAAGGAAGGTGTTAGCCTTGCGCTGACCGTGCAGCATAGAGATGGCACAGCAGCACCACAAGCATATTAATAAAGGCGCGCTGCCGCAACATCCACGTGCATAGGAAATGTGCGAAAGTGCAGGGGGCGTGTCTAAGCACTGCACGGAGGCATGAACATGTCGGCTGCAGATTCACAACCTAAAGCGCAACTTAAAATGCTGACTAGTACAGCCTGCCTCTAATAATAATCACTCCTGTCAGTGTCTGTGGATACGGAAATGTATGCAAAGCATACAAGCCAGTTTTGCGAACACCAAAATAAAAAGTAAACACAAAGGCACATAGCTGAATATTGAGTCCCCATCCCTCAAACAAATGACATTTAAAACCCCGTGCCCATATTCCATTGTAGTGTTGATTGTTATATCAAGTGGAAGTGAAACGCAGCATGTTAGCACGCCATTGCCATTTGCTAAGCCTAGCCCAATGGTTAGGGTCACCACCTGTCCCACATTGTGAGGGACACTCCTCCACTGGGCAGTTGTGTCCATACCAAAACCATTGGAAATGTTAAATGTACTGCGACTGTAGGACATAATTATGTCCCATATTTTATGTAATAGTTCCATACAATACTTATTTCTATATGTAAAATACCTAAATGTTACAAGAAACAAAATAAGCAACTAAACTGCTATGACAATAAGCTTTCAATTAGGTATAAAACCAATGTACCATCCTTTGTACTGACCGTGGGTATGTGTTGGCCTGTAAAATCTGATGTGTGTCCAGAAAATGTCCCATTTTGGTCATTTGAAAAGGCGGCAACCCTACCAATGGTCAGAGCATTCGCTTAATATCTGCCCATTAATGGTCCAAGTTGTCCTTGTCAGGATGGCCCAAAGATGAGCGGGTATTTCCCGGGTCTACCTACCATGTCATGAAAGATAAGTATTTGCATGTACCTATGTGCGTGAAGTACAGCATGGGGGAGATCAAAAATGTTAGGGTAGTCCTCACAACCATATTGGTACCAGAGATATGTAGTGTACACAGTGTGTTCTGTTGACTGTGCCATGGGTCATCAACCAGAGAAGGGATGGATGGTGTGTGTGGAATATGGGGGTGGGGGGTGATGAGTAATGTAATAATTCGCCAAGGGGAGACTGGGTTGGATGCACAATAGGTGAACTGGAGGTGTACGAGGGAGCAGTGGGTGAATCAGAAAGAAAACCAAAGAACAGACATTCACATCTGCAATACAACCTGACAGGCCATACTGTAGAACACAATCCCACAAACATATGAACATTAAAATGTGCGATACACATGTACATAAACTTTACTGGCACACACCCAAATAATGGTCTGGCCTGAACTGAGCCATCCAACCCCAACACACCTGGATATATAATTGAATACCCATCATCCGCTCCACAGCACACCACCCCACTTCCTGAACGTCCACCAAAACCACCCATACTCGGCCTGCTAGCTTGGCGCAGCCATATCTGCACATAGTGACCACTACTCATATCTAGTAGGCAGTCTCACCCTAGGCAGTCTCAGGATTGCAAACTATTTATCCCTTGCATGTATAACCCTACCTCATTTTTGTAAATCCAAAAAAATCAAGGTTATCGGTCCCAAAATTTTTGGATATACCTCATGGGATAGGAATCTGTTCTAAAGATTAGAGTTGGTGTCATGACATGATGTCCAGTCCTGTAGACATCTGGACACAAGTTGTATGAGCAGTAGTTGTCCACAACCCTGCTCAGTCTCCAGCTGGATCTGCAGAACCTACGACCCGGGATTAAACACCTGACCATGATGCACATCTCCCCATGTGCATTATCGGGAATATATACCTTTCACATTCGCATAGCTACACATCACACATACATGCATATAAGTAGTTGTCAAATATGTGTCCAATTCATAAATATGTATACTTGCAAATGTAAATATATGCGTCTCAGAAACATATGAATTGTAACATGTACTATACATATGTACACCACCTGACTGTCACATTTGTTGCCAGAGCTGTGGAATGGCTGTACTAAAGTCATATATCCTAATTACCTTCCATAGAGAATGTATCACAGATGGTTTAGTGGTAAAACAAGTGACTAAGGTGTTCTTGTTCCCGGGTCCAAGCCATGCAAGGGCTAATTGTATATGATGGCCACAACAGTGGCAGTCAGATATAGGGTGATTAAGACGCTTTAAAGCAGATGTAAGTAGGTTTACCACCTGTCCACTTTGCGAGGGACAGTCCCTTTTTGGGCAGTTGTGTCCTGACCAACAATATTAAAATGGCAAATGTCCTGAGATTGTAGGAAATAATTATGTCCCATATTTCATGTAACAGTTGCATAAAATAGTTATTTCTGTATGTAAAATACCTAAATGTTACAAAAAATAGAATAAGCAACTAAACTGCTACAAGAATAAGCTTTCATTTATGTAAGAAAGTAAAGCTCTATCCTTTGTACTGACCGTGGGTATGTGCCAGCCTGTAAAATCTGTTGTGTGTCCCGAAGATGTCCCACTTTGGCCATCTGAAAAGGTGGCAACCCTACCAATGGTCAGAGCATTCGCTCAATATCTGCCCATTTGCAGTCCAGGTCGTCCCTGTCTGGATGGCCCAAAGATGAATGGGTATTACCCTGGTCTACCTACCATGTCATGAAAGATAGGTATTTGTGTGTACCTATGTGCATGAAGTACAGCATGTGGAAGATCAAATATGGCAGGGTTATCCTCACAAACACATTGGTGCCAGAGATATGTAGAGTATGCAATGTGTTCTGTTGTCTGTACCATGGGCCATCAACCAAAGAAGGGATGGATGGTGTGTGTGGAATATGAGGGTGGGGGTGACGTGTAATGTAATAATTTACCAAGGGGAGACTGGGTTGGATGCACAATAGGTGAACTGGAGGTGTACGAGGGAGCAGTGGGTGAATCAGAAAGGAAACCAAAGAACAAACATTCACATCTGCAATACAACCTGACAGGCCATACTGCCGAACACAATCCCACAAACATATGAGCATTAAAATGTGTGATAGACATGTACAGAAATGTTACCAGCTCACACCCACATAATGGTCTGGCCTGAACCGAGCCATCCAACCCCAACACACCTGGATACATAATTGAATACCCATCATACCCTCCACAGCACCCCCCCCCCTTGCTGAACGTCCACCAAAACCACCCATACATGGGCTGCTAACTTGGCGCAGCCATATCTGCACATAGTGAACCCTACCCACATCTAGTAGGCAGTTGCACCCTAGGCAGTCTCAGGCATGCAAACTAGGTATCCCATGCATGCATAACCTTACCACATTTTCGAATAGCCAGCTGAATGGGGTCCGTCATTTACAATTTTTCGACATCCCTCATGGGATAAGTGTCTGTTCTCAAAATTAGACTTTGTGGCATAACACAATGTCCACCCCCATAGACATCCGAGCACTAGGGCTACCACCTGTCCCACTTTGCGAGGAACAGTCCCTCCTTGGCCAGTTGTCTCCTGCATAAAAATTGGACAAATGGCAAATGTTCTGAGATATTAAGACAAACATACTTTCTATATTTAATGTAATAGTTGCATGAAACAGTTATTCAGTTTCTGAAACACCTAAATGTTATAAGAAACAGAATAAGCAACTAAAGTGCTACAAGAATAAGCATTTATGTAAGCAAAGCAGTGAAGTTCTGTCCTATGTACTGGCTATGGGCATGTTTTGCCTTGCAATCTCTGACGTTTGTACAAAACATGTCCCACTGTGGGCATTTGAAAAGGTGGCAACCCTACCGGGCACAACTCAGATTAGTAGTACCTGACCACAACACTGCTCAGCCTCCACCCGGTCCTGCACAGACAACTATATATATATATATATATATATATATATATATATATATATATATATCCATGAAGAATGAACATGGACGCAATAAAGCAGTCCTAACAAATGTGAAGGGAAACAGTAGCAGAACCCCCGCATATTATTTAGTGCTGTCATATCAAGCCCCCCAGAGGTGAGCAAACCTCCCGCATCCCCAACCACAGGTAGGATGCTAACGATGGAACTAACTGTGTGCACATGCTAAGTCTGACTTTCAAATAGATACAGGGCAGTCCCAGTCACCATTCAGACAAGCCAAACCAGAAGACTTAATGAACACCCTGACTATTATATGAACATATGTCCCAGGACTATATGCTTGGGACGTCTGAATATACTTGGAGTGAGTCAACATGTAGGACAGGCCCAGAGCAGTAGGGAATGGCACATGTGTATTGTTGCGGTTTTCCTAACTGGAGAATGTATGCCTGTTGTGTCAGTGACATGTTGAGGCATGTGTATGGATAACTATGAACTGTGGGTATACATATAAATGAAGCAGCATACGAATAGTGTAGTGGTTAGAGCATCCGCTTAATGAACAGGCATTCACGGTTTAAGTTCGACTATAGCACATATCATTTTCCATGTGGAATGAAAGTCGTCCTGCTGTAAAAATGACATAATAACATGTAAAAGTGAACTTGAGTTTCGCATGGGACTTTTAACCAGATCATTTCCATCAAAGGGGTACTGTCATAATGAATAAGGCACAAGTAAGCACAAATAAACGGCAGTAAACATATAAAACAAACAGTAAGTATAGGCAACTGCGCTTGCGCTGGTGTAAGCAGCACCCAGCATAGGAAATGTATAGCATTTTGTATACAGGTAAAGCACTCTTAAACAAATGAAAAGTACTTCATTCACCTAAATTCTGTTGAGTACCCATTTCCCTATAGGTCCTTTCTGACTCTGGTACACAGCAATCTTTTTCACTATTTCTAGCATGTCAAAGGGTCAGTTGCTGGCGTCCTCTCCTGTTCAGCTGGTGAATCTGGGAATCTTGAGGCAATGTTACAATTGCCTCATGAACACAGACAACCCTCTCCTCCTCCCAACAAATACAAATATATGCGAGAGATGCAACTATATAGCCAAACTGGAGGCTGAGCTCTCTCAATTCAGTACTGGCAAGACCAGTCAGGAGGAGAAGGTAACCACGCACACCACAAACCCAGTCTCACATAGAACTATCACAACTGCAAACCAAACACATAAACACACAAAACATACTCGGGCTGATTAAAAATCTACCAAAACAACAGAGGCCTCCAAAGCAGACACCCAAGCAACCACCACCTCAAGACATAGCACATGCAACACATAGTTCACAAAGTCAGTGTGCTAAACAGTCACAGCCCTTAAGGCCAAACAACATGCCAGACACACTTGTAATAGGTGACTCCATAGTCAGGCACACTGACGTCCCGCTCACCAGACTGAACAAGGAGAGGGTCACAGTAAGCTGCCTGTCGGGAGCTAGAATCCGCCACATAAAACAAGCACTCAGGTCACTCCACAGCAAGTACAAATATGACTCAGTCATTGTACATGCCGGTGTGAACGACCTGAGACGTACCTCCCTGGACTACATGAAAAGAGACATAGAGGAGCTCTCTGATTATGTAGCCAAGGCCAGTATGACCCTGACCCTGAGCAGCATCTTACCCTCACCAAGAATGATGCCACAGTACAAAGACAAAATGATCAGTTTTAACAATTGGCTTAATTACTGGTGTCATTCAAAGGGGATCCAGTGTCTGTCTGCTTGGGATGACATGCTTGACAAGCCACGCTGCCATAAGGATGGCTTGCACCTGTCACCCTGGGCTTCGGATATTGGCCAAGGCTCTTGCCACCCCATAGTGCCTTTTTAGGCAAGGCTCAAATGACAAACCTACCTCCCTAGAAAACACAAGTGGAAAAAACTAAGGGTAATGCTGCTCAATGCCAGAAGTCTAAACCTCAAGATGCACGCCCTCGAAGCCCTCCTCAGTATGGAGAACATCGATGTCTGTGCAGTGACTGAAACCTGGTTCAAAGCTCCTGAGAGCACCCCAGCACTATCAGGTTTTACCTCATATCATGCTTTTCGGCCCCAAAACTTGGAACGAACCACAAAAGGAGGGGGAGTATCCATTTTCATCAAAGATACCCACACCTCCAGGTTAGTGGCAACGCACGAAGCATCAGAGACTATCCAGGTGCAACTAACCATAGGCAAAACTGCCTTACAGTTTGTAGCATGCTACAGACCTCCCTACCAAACTCAGGAACCCCACACAGCCTTCCTGAAGACACTGGAGAGTATGAATGTCTCTCCAAATACCATCATTTTGGGAGACTTCAACTACCCAAACATAGACTGGGAACATTACTCAAGCCCCAACACCCTAGCCCAAAGGTTCCTAGAATTCATAAACTCAAATGCAATGGAACAACTAGTCACCATTCCCACAGGAGGAGACAATATACTAGACCTGATCATCACAAACATGGGGACAAAATGCTCCACACCGGAAGTACATCCCTCTTTGGTAAGATCAGACCATAAATTAATCTCACTGGAAATCCACATACCGCCCCCACCCCCTG